>NW_026899585.1:0-87044 GCF_033153095.1 Gastrolobium bilobum | reverse complement strand
TTTATTGCGTTTAATAGCTTTTAATAGGTGTTTAAGTTATTTTTTAGCAAGCTACCATATAAGGAGATGTAATCGTCATAGAAAGTACAGAGCAAGAAAAGAGAGTTTGATAATAAAGAAAAACTTTCGTAGATTATTCGTTTGGTTGTCTCTTGCATCTGTGTGTTGATACCTTAACAAATTGGTATCAGAGCTATGGAAAGGGGGAGTGATATGGCACTACCTAAGTTGACGAAGGAGAACTACGAGAATTGGTGCATCCAGATGAAGGCTCTTCTCGGATCCCAGGACGCTTGGGAGAATGTTCAAGCAGGTTTTGTAGAACCACAGGACACTGGAGGCTATTCGGCGGCTCAAACTAAAACGTTGAAAGAGACGCGTGCAAAGGACAAGCTGGCGTTATTCATGCTCTTCCGAGCTGTGGACGAATCCGGGTTCGAGAAGATAGCAAATTGTGAGACCTCAAAGGCAGCCTGGGACACCTTGGCAAATGTCTATAGAGGAGCTGACCGGGTTAAACAAGTCCGGCTTCAAACCCTTCGTGCCGAGTTGGAGGGAATAAAGATGAAGGACACGGAAGGAGTATCCGGGTTCGTTGCCCGGGTTCAGGGAGTTGTGAACCAGTTGAAACGGAATGGAGAAGTTATACCTGACACCAGAGTGGTGGAGAAAATCCTGAGATCTTTGACAGACCAGTTCGAAAACGTGGTTTGTGCGATAGAGGAGTCCAAGGATCTGTCTACACTCACTATTGATGAGTTGGCGGGTTCTCTTGAAGCGCATGAACAAAGAAAGAAGAAGAAGGAGGAGACTCTTGAACAAGCGCTTCAGACCAAAGCAACAATTAAAGATGAGAAGGTTCTCTATTCTCAAAACTTTCGAGGTAGAGGACATGGCCGCGGTGGACGAGGTACTAGCCGTGGTGGTAGGGGCCGAGGCCGAAGTCAAGAAGGTTGTAATGATGAGGTAGGACAATCAAGTCAACAGAACTGGCGTGGAAGAGGACGGGGTCGTCGAGGAGGTCGGTCACATTATTCAAACATTGAATGCTACAAGTGTGGCAAGTATGGTCACTATTCAAAAGATTGTAACTCGGACAAATGTTACAATTGTGGCAAGGTTGGACATTTTGCAAGAGAATGCAGAGAAGAGAAAAGGGTGGAGGAGACATCTAACCTAGCCACAGAAGGCGAGATGAAGGATGGTGTCTTGTTAATGACACACAGTGAAGGAAGGTCAGACGATGACATGGAGTGGTATCTTGACACGGGTGCGAGCAACCACATGTGCGGACATAAGCACTTATTCAAGGAGATGAGAAAGGTGGAAACCGGACATGTTTCATTCGGGGATGCCTCGAAGGTTGAGGTAAAAGGCCGAGGTACGATCTGTTTTTTACAAAAGGACGGGTTAGTTGGCTCAATTCGAGATGTGTACTATGTACCCGACCTAAAAAGCAATATTTTAAGCATGGGTCAATTGATGGAGAAAGGTTACTCGGTTATTATGAAAGACCGGGTATTGTATTTGAAAGATGAGCGAGGTCGGGTGATAGTCCGAGTTCAAATGGGTAAGAATCGTATGTATAAACTGAATTTGAAATGTGTACAGGTTGAATGTTTACAAGCCGAGGTAGAAGATAAGGCGTCACTGTGGCATCTCCGGTTTGGTCACCTACATTATGGTGGTCTAACCGAGTTGGCAAAGAAGAAGATGGTGGACGGGTTACCTGACATAAACTTTGAAGGAAAATTTTGTGAGAGTTGTGTACTTGGCAAGCATGCCAGGACTACGTTTCAGAAGACGGCAAGGTTTCGGGCTAAGCAACCTCTGGAATTAATACATACCGACTTGTGTGGACCCATCAATCCGGGTTCTTTTAGCGGTAAGAAGTATTTTCTCTCTTTTATTGATGATTTCTCACGGAAAACTTGGGTCTATTTTCTGAAGGAGAAGTCCGAGGTGTTTGATGTGTTCAAAAAGTTCAAGGTGATGATTGAGAAGGCAACAGGAAGCTATATCAAATCGGTGCGTTCTGACCGAGGTGGGGAATATACCTCGACAAAATTTCTGACATTTTGTGAGGAACAGGGGATAAGGAGGTTTCTAACAGCACCATACTCACCACAACAGAACGGTGTGGCTGAAAGGAAGATGCCGAAGGAGTTTTGGGCGGAAGCTGTGCAGTGTGATGTGTATGTGCAGAACCGATGTCCACATTCGAGTTTAGATGACAAAACACCACAAGAAGCTTGGAGCGGTCAAAAGCCATCAGTGGAACATCTTAGAGTATTTGGTAGTGTGGCCTATGCACACGTACCAGACCAGCTCAGAACTAAGCTCGAGGACAAAAGCAGGAAATATGTTTTTGTGGGATATGATGAAAAAACAAAGGGGTATAAGCTGTTTGACCCCGTCAACGAGAAGGTTGTAGTGAGCCGAGATGTAAGGTTTAATGAAGCAAATGAGTGGGACTGGAGCAATTCATCCGAGGTGAATTTTGAAGGCAGAATCTCAACACAAATTATCAACCCGGCAAGCCCTGAAGTTTCTGATGATGAAGACGAGGTACGACAACCCAGGATGCGGAGCATACAGGACATATATGAGTCAACAAGTGAGGTACATTTTGTTTGTCTTCTTGCAGACTCTGAAAACATAAGTTTTGAAGAAGCCATCCGAGATAAGAAATGGCAAGATGCCATGGATGAGGAGATAGAAGCCATTGACCGAAATAACACATGGGAGTTAGCCGAGCTACCAAACGGAAGTCGGCCCATTGGAGTGAAGTGGGTGTTCAAGAAGAAGATGAATGCTAAAGGGGAGATAGAACGAAATAAAGCTCGGCTAGTTGCAAAAGGTTATAAGCAGAAGGCTGGAATTGACTATGACGAGGTGTTTGCCCCTGTTACAAGGATGGAGACAATTCGGCTACTCATCTCACAGGCTGCTCAATACAGGTGGCCAATACATCAAATGGATGTAAAGTCGGCATTTCTGAATGGTGTTCTTGAAGAAGAAGTCTATGTGGAACAACCGCCGGGCTACATGAAGGCAGGAGAAGAGAAGAAGGTGCTGAGATTGAAGAAAGCACTTTACGGGTTGAAGCAAGCACCACGGGCATGGAATGCTCGTATTGACAAATATTTCAAGGAGAATGGACTTGAACAATGTCCATATGAACATGCTGTTTATGTTAAGAAAAATAGAGGAGACTTGTTAATTGTAGCTCTTTATGTTGACGATCTCATTTTTATGGGAAACAATGCCAAGATGATACAAGAGTTCAAGAGCACAATGACAAGAGAATTCGAAATGACAGATCTTGGTCTGATGAAATATTTTCTTGGTCTGGAAGTCAGACAAGACAACTCGGGTATCTTTGTCTCTCAAGAGGCATATGCAAAGGAGATTCTCAAAAGATTTAAGATGGCAGATTGCAAGCCGGTTTCAACTCCTATGGAACCCGGTTCAAAACTCTCAAAGTATGATGGTGGAGATCTAGTTGATGCAAGCAAATACAGAAGCTTGGTGGGAAGCCTACGCTATCTCACATGCACGAGGCCGGATATCTCGTTGAGTGTCGGCGTAGTAAGTCGGTTCATGGAGGAGCCAAGATACACACATTGGAAGGCGGTAAAGAGAATTTTGAGGTATGTTCAAGGTACAATTTCACACGGGTTACACTACCCGAGTTCAGCAAAACACAAGTTGATTGGATACTCTGACAGTGATTGGTGTGGAGACGTAGATGATCGAAAGAGCACGGCTGGTTATGTGTTTTTCATGGGCAACACGGCATTCACTTGGATTTCGAAGAAGCAACCCATTGTAACCTTGTCTACCTGTGAAGCTGAATATGTAGCAGCATCTTGGTGTGTTTGTCATGCAGTATGGCTTAGGAATTTACTAAGCAAGTTGGAGGAAAAACAAGTCGGCCCAACCGAGATTCGAGTTGATAACAAGTCGGCTATAGAGTTAGCCAAGAACCCGGTGAATCATGAGAGAAGCAAGCATATTGACGTCCGATTTCACTTCATCCGGGATCAAGTAAAGGAAGGAAATGTGGAGTTAACACACGTGACCAGTCAAGAGCAAGTCGGGGACATTTTCACAAAGCCACTGCCGACGTTGCTGCTCAACAATTGCAAGAAGATGCTTGGGATGAGAGATGGAAGAAGCATTTAAGTTTATGGAGGAGTGTTATTAGATAAACTTAAATGTACGGTTTTTAGATTAATGGGTCTCTAGAAGTTTTATGTTTAGGAATTAATGTTGGTTAAGTGTTATGGGGGTTTGGTTTTGATATTTGTTAAATGGCTGTAAGTTTTCTACGGTTTATGTTTTATTGCGTTTAATAGCTTTTAATAGGTGTTTAAGTTATTTTTTAGCAAGCTACCATATAAGGAGATGTAATCGTCATAGAAAGTACAGAGCAAGAAAAGAGAGTTTGATAATAAAGAAAAACTTTCGTAGATTATTCGTTTGGTTGTCTCTTGCATCTGTGTGTTGATACCTTAACATAAATGTCAACAACTGAGGGTTTGATATTTTGGGAAAAAAATGCATTTAAGCATTTATCCTTCACTCAAAAGTAAAACCACTAAAGAGTCAATACACAGCTATACTTTGAAAACATTCCATTAACTATCTCCATAAATGGCACAGTCTAAACCGTAACGGGAAAAACAGATATCTGACCCAGCATTTCTTGCCTAAAATATATTCTCTATATTCAATTCTTACAATGTTATTTATAGATTCTGTCATAAGACAACAATATAACATGCTGACCGTTTGAGTGAATATGAAATGCTTGTGCAACGATATTATGCATCATGTTAATGTCTGCGGGCTAGAATAAATAGAAGGGGTTCATAAAGACATAAACCATAATGGAAAGAAGAATTCAAAGAAAGGCGAGCACCATACCATTGGGTATATCTTTTAAAGGAGTACCGCGACCCTGCAATTTGAAAGCAACACAGTAAAAAAAAATAAGTTTTGATATAACACACAAATAAGGCTTAATATGAAACTGAAAATAAATACCTTTTCAATGTGAAATTCTTTGGGATCTTTCTCAATTGATGCTACCAACCTCTCAACTGATTTCCTTTCACGTACAGGGCGATTGATAGAAGGAGTCCTTGGCTCAGTCTCCTTTAGTTCCTTTCTTTTCCTTTTCACCTTCTCCCCATTAATGCTTCCTTTCCCACGCTTCTTCAATCCTTTCTCAACCTTAATGTCTTCTGCCTTATCTTCTTTTGACTTATCAACCTTGTCCTCATCCTCCTCCTCTTGAATTTTCTCCTCTTCATTGCTCTCATCTTTGTCTTTAGGTATAACCTCTTCGTCCATCACATCCAATTCTGGTTTCTTAGCTTCTACAATTTCCTTCTCTTCTTTACTATCCATAGTTTCCTTAACCTCATTTTCTTCATTCAATTTGTCATTATCGAATCCATTATCATCCTTCTTATTTTCTCCTATTTCATTCACAAAATCATCTGTCTTGTCTTCTTCTATTTGTTTCATGCTCTCATCTTTCTTATCCTCTGCCATTTCTTCCACACAATCAACTTTCTTATCCTCTTTTACTTCTTCCCCACCATCAAATTTTTTATTGTCTTCTACTACTTCACCACCATCATCAACTTGCTTATCATCTTTTACTTCTTCCTCACCTTCAGCTTTCTCATCAACTTCCATTTCTTTTAAGCCATCCTCCTTCAAGTCTTTGACTCCATTATTCTCCAAGGTTTTTCCTCCCTCAGCTTCCAAGTCCTTCTTTTCACTCGTATCATCTAAAGCATTCTCTGGCATGCTATTGTCATTTGAGCCAGTTTTGGAAACTGCATTCACTGATTCTTCTTCGCCCATACTGATCTTATCTACACTAAATCTACAAATTATTTCTTCCTGCACTCTTTCTACTACACTGGCCTGGTTAACTTGTCCGGCTTGGTTAAGTTGGACAACTTAAGCCTATCATGTAAGACAAAAATACTAAGTATGAGAACATCAAACAGAAAAGTGCAAAGAGAAGCCCGAGGGATTAAGTTTCCAAAAACAAGCAGTACTTTTAACCCTAAGAATACATAAGATCCATACAAATTATTATTTTTCCTATAATGGTAGGTCATTTCAAACTGGCCTACAACTGAAAAAACAGATTATATCTGATGCCATGACAAGTTGACAACCAATTCAAATAAAAACTTCAAAATTGATCCCATCCCGAAATCAATGAAGGAGTGAAGTTTACAAACAATAAATGATGAACAGAACACTGTAGCTAGGGAGAAGGAAAATAATTAAGCTGGGAAAAAAATTCAAATTATGAATTTTCATTTTGCAATAGTTCCTGAGAAAAAAATTCAAACCATAGGCTATTTTAAACAAAAATCTCAACGGCACAGTATATTTATGGCTAAGAATAAAATTATAACCAATAAAGCTGCAAAATTTTTCAACAAGAACCATTTTCAAAGCCCTAAAGTCCCATACGACAATTCAATCCATATAGCACAAAGATGGCAACTTTTCACTTAAAAAAACAGTTAGGAAAGAGGGAAATTGAAACTTACAAATACATAAGTTGAAAGAGAACATAGCTAAACTTGGGTTTTCTCAGCGTGAAATCTCTCACTGGAGTACTAGTTAGTAACTCTGTGAGGTTATTTCTGACAATTTACAATTCGGACTTCAGATGCGGATTTTAAATGCAAAATTAAGTGCCATATAGGATCATAGGATGTGTGTCACTAAGATTCTGAATAGAAGGTGATCTGACAGTTGAGATGTCGTCTCCATGACAACGTGCGTAAGATGAACGGTTGTTGTTATGAACTCCTCTCCTTGTAATTTTGTCGTTTATTGAAACTGGCACTATACACATGGCATTAGACCACACAATTGTGGAATTATTTCAAGAAGTCTAAGTTTTTTTTTTTTTTAACTACTTCCTTCAATAGCAATAATAATAGTGTTATTTACTTCTATCACATAAATTAAAAGAATGTTATAAACTTCATACATGTCATGCTGTATTAATTTATTTCGCATCATGGTTTAATTAATAACGAGTATCTTATATTTTGACATAACAGATGCGTATGATCAAATTCAACAGACAAAATAAATTTGATCTAATTATTATTTCATGAATGAATTACCAGAAATATAATAAATATGCAATCTACATTTTAATGTAATTTTAAATACAAATTACTAAATTAATGCAAAAGCCAAATATTTTATCAAGATAATAACAACAAGCACAGAGAGTGGGTGGGTAAGTTCAAGTCAGATATGAAGGGATGCACGGTTTGCATTATTTAATTCTCATGCTCGCTTTATTGCTTACGTCATGTGACAAGTTCACATTTTACCTATGTCATGTGTAATTCGCATATTTTATGCACAATTCGAACACGTATATTCCTATCAATGTCTTATTATATTATTTTAATTAAATATTAAGAGGTGTATTGAATTAGGATTTCAAAAAAAATTAATGGATTATTTTTGGAAAAAAAATCCATTGGTATTCAATTAGTATTTTAGTAGATTGAAAAAAAGTCATGTGGTATTCGATCAGGATTTTAAAAGATTATCTTAGAGTTAGTCCAAATGTGTTGGTATTCAATCAAGATTTTAAACCATGTAAAAACAA
Source organism: Gastrolobium bilobum (assembly GCF_033153095.1). Classification (NCBI taxonomy): domain Eukaryota; kingdom Viridiplantae; phylum Streptophyta; class Magnoliopsida; order Fabales; family Fabaceae; genus Gastrolobium; species Gastrolobium bilobum. The sequence goes on along the minus strand of NW_026899585.1, from coordinate 79,366 downwards.
TCTTGTGGTATTCAAAAATCTAATGATTTTAATGGATTTTCTATTTGTGTGAATTTCGTGAAACTTTTAAGTAAGAAATATAAATAGGATGCCTCTCTCACAATCTCACCCTAGCCAGTAGGATTTCTTGAGATTTCTCTATTGCATTGTTTTCTTCTTCCTTTGGCAGATTGACCTGCTCGAAATCGGGTTCAGTTATAGGAGCTTCGTCAAAATTCAAAAATAGCATATTTTTTAGCGATTTTTATCACAAAACAACCCAGAAACAACAAATCAACAAGATTTAAATATAATCTATCTCAAAAATAACATATATTTTTTAGCTATTTTTGATAAATTTTGGAAGTTTAAAAACAGAATTTTCAAACTACGGGTTGCGATTTTTCTTAGCAGAAAAAGTGTAATTTTTGTAATAAAAACAACATAAAACAGTGGGAAAATAATAGGGGAACTAAAACCCTCAAACTAATTTTCTTTTTACATCAATGAAACAATATCAATTTAAAGAAAGGTTGAAACTTTCATAATATGAATCATATATTTAGTAATAATACATTCATGAACGAATTTCCTTCACTATAAGAAATGATTTCAAACAATTTTTGTGTCAATAAATAACTAAAAACTTATTTTTCAAAAGCTTCAAAGCAATTAAAGGTTTCAATGTATCGATTGAAAAAAAATTGTGAAATTTTCTAAACTTTCATGTAATAAAACTTAGTAATTTAGATTCAAAATTTTCTTAGAATATTCAATGAAAATATACATATGATATATGGTTAAAAAACTCTCATCACGTAGAACAAAAATCCCAAGGTTTTCAAGATCAACAGCAAAAAATTCCAAATGAAATTTTATCATGAACTTTACGTTCTATATGTTATTTTAATAATTAAAAAAATTTGAGTCTTATAATCATATATGCATAGTTTTGATACCAAATGAAGAAGATAATTTTCAACTCATTGGTCAAACCCAAGAGCATGAACGACAAAATACTAATGCATAAAGGACTAATATAACTTTAAATATGTGAAAAGCTGTTGCTTAGTAATTTTGAATATTTGTTAAAAATTATATTATGTTATATTGATTGAGAAAATTATATTAGGTTTTGCTTTTTTTTATTAATTTCGTTGCATTTATTTGTTATTTTTTTATGGGAAATGTTATACTTAATTACAACATATTTTTGTTTACAACCATATCTTAAATGTTGATTTTCGTCAATCAACGATTATTATTTTCACAAATCAAACTCATTAATTAATATTTAATTTCCAATGAATGATAATCGTTGATTGACAGAAATCAATGGTTAAGATATGATTGTAAAAGACTGTAAACAAAAATAAGTTGTAAGTATAACCTTCCATTTTTTTATTAACTCTTGTAATTTTGAATGTTTGTTAAAATTTCATATGGTTTTTTGAAATCTTATAAATCCATATCGTCCTTTCAAATATTATAAATTCTATTAAAATCCTTTAAAATTCGATCTTATGAAATCTTGATTGTAAGAAAAGTCTTTTAAAAAAGTTTTTAAAATTCTTCCAATTTTAAATAGTCTTTTAAAATTTATAAGATTTTTTATCTCAAAAAAAAAGTCTTTTTTTTTTTTTTATAACATTAAGGGGCGAAGCCCCAAACAAAAACAAACAAACAACCAGAAACAAAAAATAACTATCCAGGGTCTATATCCCTACAAGAAAAGATTCCCTGAAGATCGTGATCAAATAACTGAGCAAGGTGAAACGGCATAACTCTATGACTCCAGAATTCAGTATCTTTGTGAAGAGCAGACTTGGCTAACCAATCTGCACATGAATTAGCTTCTCTCTTGGAATATGAGAAAGCGTTACCTCCCAATCCTGACCGATGAGTGCTTGTATCTTAGCCACTATACGAGGCTGACAAGCTGCATTGCAATCAGCAAGCAAAGAGAATACTTCAGAAGGTGCATTAATTCGATAAAATATTTAATAAGGTGCATTAATTCGATCAAAATGACATGTGATCTAAGTTTAAAACAGTTATTATTCTAACTGACTATAGTTGTCATATTTAATATTTTATAATTTGACATTACACTGTCTTTGGACTTTGGTTTAATTGCTGGTCTTATAAGAATAAGCCCAAGTCTTTTTTCTTGGTCAAAGAAGAAGGCCAAGTAACAACGGTTAATGACCCAAAAGTCCTCCTAGGACCACTCCCCTAGTTTAATGGTCTGTGTATGGATCCATGTTTCTGCAAAAAGACTAGCTTGTGGAACAAGAAAACAAACAAATGTAACGACTAACAACCCTCCTTAAAGGGAAAAGAACCACGGGGCCATAATCTTTTTGATCCAGGTATTGTTCATACATACATGTAGAGCCCAGAGATAAAATAGAGAAGCAATCAGCATATGGGTATATATTTGTGAATACTTTCCTATTTTTTTTATTTAATTTGGTGTTTTAGAAAACAAGTTTATAATTTGTAAATGAAATAATAATTTGACTCAGATGTTCTTTTTGGTCTCTATATAATTCCTGGTTAAAATGTATCTTTGTTTTTGTTTATGAAATTTCTGCCATTAGTAATAGGTTTTAATGTTTTTACAATAATTGTAGATAAGTTTCAAAACAACGTCGTTTTGGGTTAAAAATTAAAATATTATAATGAGAAAGAATATTATAACCCTAAAATAAATTATAATTATAAAAATACCTTGATTTTCGCCTTAAAACGATATCGTTTTGAACTCAATGTAAATAATTTATCTACATTGACCGTAGAAAAAACAACTCATAATAATATATATTGAAGTAAACAAAAATACAAAAGAGGTTTCTTCCATCTTTAGTCCTAACTGGAGCCATCAGTTATGTTGAGATATATAGTCCCACATTGGTTGTATGAGCAACTAATATGGAGTTTATAAGATCTTGGGCACTCCCACCCTTTGAGCTAGCTTTTGGGGTGATGATCTCAAATTCTTTACAAGTTAAAATACTTGTCTTTCTTGTTAAGGCTGAAAATAGACTTTGTTTATTATGGGGACTTTTTTTTAGCACAGGACCTTTACTTTTAAAATATTATCAGTTTTGTACCCAATATATATAGAGTTCACTTTTTCTGCAGTTACGATAGATAAATTATCTGAAGTAAACTCAATACGACGTCATTTTTGACGGAAATTATGGTATTTTTGTAATTTTAATTTATTTCAGGGTTATTATAGTCTTTATTTAATAATCTTTCAATCCCAAAACGACGTCGTTTTAGAAGTAAATACAGATAATTTATCTGCGTTAACTGCAGAAATATTTTTCTCATATATATATATATATATGTGAAAATATTAACCTCTTGTGATATTTCTCCTACGTACTCAAAAAGACATAGGACTTACTTTAATTTTTCTTTTTCTTTTTTTCTGTATGATGACATAAGTTTGTGAATGTAATGAAATATCTTATCTTATATTGCATAAGAAAATATAATCTCACACACACACAAATATATATATATATATATATATATATATATATATATATATATATATATATTGTCAGTTTCAATGTAATTATCAAACGAGAAACTATTCTCTCTAGCCTTTTCCTTTTAGGGAGTTTTTTCAAAATAACAATATCTCAATAAATTCTTAAAAAGGGAAAAGTGCTATGGTCAAAAAGCTCCGGTTAATAAACTTTGCCGAATATGAGAGGGACTGGAAGATTTGGAAAGGAAAGGAAAAGATGAAAAAAAACAAAATATTTTGATGACAGGCACATAAAGTTCCTTTGTGGATTGGAGTCATGTCAAAAGGCGCTCAAACAAAACATCATGATACTATGTTGTGTAATGTGAAGAAAACACTAAGAAATATGAAGTTAAGCTTAAAAGATATTTGCTACCACATTATCAAAAATCTAATTTAGGTGGAAACTATACTAAACATAAAATGATTAATTAGAAGATTTAATTAAAATCAAAACTAACACATCATAGAAAAATGTCAGCTTAAGATTACAATGCCAAGTTAATAAAAGAGAACAAAATTTTGCTAAACATCAAGATTAAGAACAGTTAATGACTAAAACTTAACCTAAAATAGCAGCTTAAGATAAAAATTAGAAATACTGATCAATCACTAAGAGATTGATCTCCTAAATACGCCAACTCCTTCAATCTCAAATCTTGATATTTGGTGGATCCCATGGAAATATCAATCTCAATTAAATTTTCATCCTCATTCATCTCATTGATTTCTGCTAAGAGCTCCCTGAGACCCTGCTGATAGAAATTGGATTCCAACTTTTGATTAGGATCTTCAGTTAAACCAGAGAAGTGGCCACTTGGAAGTTTGATTTCAATCAAACCATCCTCCTCATCATCATCATTGTCAGAGGCCAAGCTATCAGATATACCTAGATTTTGAGTTCTATTGTGATCAATCTCAAAACTTTCACTTATGATTGAGTCAGTACTGCTTTCACTATCTGAAGGAAATGAAGAATCTGACTGCGGATCAGATTGTTGCTCATACATCTGAGCAGTGAGTTCAAAACTTTTGTCCATGATGTTGCTGCTTTCACTATCTAATGGAAATGAAGAACATGACTGCGCTTCAGCTTGCTGCTCCTGCCTCTCAGCAATTTCACCTTGTTGGGTAGCCTCAGTCTGAGTAACATCTCCTAATGAAGGGTGTATCTCTGATTTCTGCAGGTTATCTTGGACTAGATTTTCATGTGGGGACCCTTTTTTCTTTGTGAGTATGACAAGAAACATGGTAGATAGAAGAGTAATCAGTAGTGTAAGAAGGGAAGGAGAGAATACAGAAACTGAAAAGAAAAAGAAAACTGAAAAGAGAACAAGAACCAATAGGAAAGTGGCCATATTAGAACACAGCTTGTGACAGATTTGTTGCTTTCTTATTTCCTCCATTATCGTTGACTGGATTATACTTATTGTGTCAAAGCCAAACCAAACACAAGGATCCAATAAAGTCACACCCAACAAAGGCTGCAAGAAGTACTGTTGAAAAAGAGAAGAAGATCTATGGAAAGACTGCAGACAAGTGCCTGAAAATTTGTTCAATCTGTACTTTTTTTCTTGTCCTAAAATACAGATTGTAAGGGAGCAAAGGTAGAGAGAAATTTCAATGTGCTACAAAGGTATTTGAGGGCGCCAAAAGAGCCTTTTAAGCTAAAAGTTGATAACTTTCAGTCCCTGCCCTGCTGCCCTTTTTGTAAACTGTTGCTAAAATGTCAAAAAGGAAGATAAGGAGGGAAAGATTTTATCTCTTCAGTATGAAGAAGATTCAAAAGATCATATAGTTTCTTCTTTATCAAACCTGAAAAGGGTAAGATTTGATAAACTGATTATTGAAAGTTCAAGTTGCTTTCTACTGCTGAGCAACTCTGCTAGCAAGGAAGCAAACAGCATGCTGAAATGTTTCTTCTATTTTTCTCTGACACGAAACCTTTTGTTATTTATTATCTGCAACAGATTCTCTTGGAGATAGCAAAACTGTTTGTTTTACATCAATGTTTACAACCTCAAAGCCTTGGAATTATCGTATGCATGTGCTTCTATGAATCTGACTTCTCCCCCACACATGGCACGATACATGACCCTTCAAAACAATTTTCATGAAAGAGAAAACGATACTGTAATTAAGAAGGGCCTTGGCTTCTCCCTCTATTTTAGTCACAGCCTAACAAAAACCCCTTTACAGAAACTCAATATACCAAACAGATAGCAAAAAACTTCTCAAAACAAGACTTTTTTGTTATGGGAATTCCATTGTTCAAATACTTTCCCAGCAAACAAACGTAAGCATAGGAAATTGTAGAATTTTTTTGTAGACAAGACATCCACCACATACATAAAACAAACGTTTAAATCCATAATAGCTTTTTGCAGCAATAAAACTCGAGTGTGATAGCAAGTCAACAAAACTTTGCCCCCCCTGCAAATTTTAATAAATGAAGACATAAAAATAAGCAGTGTTTTGTAATAATGACCCATTTTCTATTGTCTACGCTCTTCAGGAAAAGCCATGAAGAAGTAATTATTGTGAAGTCCATTTCTGCGTCCGCATGTCGTGCAGGTTTTAGTGGAGTGGAGACCCATTGTGGAAGAGATCACTTGGCCATATTGTTTGTGTTGGAAATTTAGAGAAAATAAAAGAATAATAGATGAAGAAATCTCTTTGTATTTGAACTGGCTAAAAGAAAAAATTACAACACTCACGGTCACTTTGTTTTTTTCCTTCCTTAGTGCTGCAGCACTGTTCTTTCTTTTTATCTTCCTTTTTTTTTTTTCTTTCTAATACTTTATTCCACACCTAATCATACATTTATATATAGGCTAGTCTACCGACTCACTTCTAACATTATATAATATAATATTTAAACTTTTGCTATATGACAACTACTTGGACTTCTACAACTTTCCATTTTCATCTAGCAACCGACTTTTGGCTTAGAATGTTTCGGCCAGGCGGTGTAATGCATCAACTTGATATCACCATCAATAGCCATATACGGTGCAGTCTTTTAGCGGTGGAGAAATTTAGGTACCAAATGATAGAGACTTCTAGAGTGGCGGTGAATCAAAGATAAGTGGCAAAATTCAAATTTAATTTCTAACACTCCCCCTCAAATTTGACTTTGCATACCAATCATATGTTTGAGTTTGTTGAACACATCGGTCTTCAATGGCTTCGTAAAAATATCTGCCAATTGTTCTTCAGTCCTGCAGTAGACCAATTCCACAACTTTGTTTTTAACTTGCTCCCGAATAAAATGATATTTTGTGTCAATATGCTTGCTTTGGCTGTGGGAGACTGGATTCTTTGCAAGTGATATAGCAGACTTGTTATCTACGTATATAGTAATTGGACCTTCTTGCTCGTAATGAAATTCATTCAAAATATTTTTTAACCAAATCGCTTGACACGTACATGCTGCTGCGGCTATGTATTCAGCTTCGCATGATGATAGAGCAACTGTCTGTTGTTTCTTTGATGACCATGAAAATATTGCTGAGCCAATATGAAAAGCATATCCTGAAGTGCTTTTTCGATCATCTACATCTCCACTATAATCACTATCTGCATTGCCAATTAACCTTGAATCTTGGGAATGTGTATAGAATAATCCATGACTGATGGTTCCTTTGATATATCTTAAAATTCTCTTTGCTGCACTGAAATGATCTTGCTTTGGATTCTCCATATATCTGCTAATTAGACCAACTGCAAACATGATATCTGGTCGAGTGAAAGTCAAATACCTCAAGCTTCCGACCAGGCTTTTGAATAGTGTTGGGTTTACTGGTTCTCTATCTGACTCAGCTTTCAACTTCGTTCCTGCTTCTATTGGTGTTGAAATAGGCTTGCAATCTTTCATTCTGAACCTACTCAGTATTTCTTCTGCATACTTCTTTTGTAACATATAAATTCCCTCTTCTGTTTGTTTTACTTCAACTGCAAGAAAATAAGACATTTCTCCAATATCTGTCATTTCAAATTCTTTAGTCATAGCTTTCTTAAATTCAACAAACATACCTGGATTATTCCCTGTGAAGATTATATCATCCACATAAAGACATACGATCATCATATCCCCATCTTCATTCTTCTTCGTGTACAAAGCATGTTCGTACGGACTCTTCACAAATCCATTCTTATGAAAGTATTCATCTATCCTCGTGTTCCAAGCTCTTGGAGCTTGCTTCAATCCATATAGTGCCTTCTTCAACCGATAGACTTTATCTTCTTCTCCTTTTTTAACATAACCCGGTGGTTGCTCAATATAGACTTCTTCTTCTAGGTAACCATTGAGGAAGACTGATTTCACATCCATCTGGTATATCTTCCATTGCTTTTGTGCTGCAACTGCTGTAAGAAGTCTGATAGTGTCAATCCTTGCAACTGGTGCAAACACCTCATCATAATCTATTCCATATTTCTGCTTGTAGCCTTTAGCTACCAATCTTGCCTTGTATTTCTCCACTTTTCCTTCTTGATTAGTCTTTGTCTTGTACACCCACTTTACTCCGATGGGCTTATGTTTCTTAGGCGTAGTTGTAAGCTCCCACGTGTCATTTCTTTTGATTGTAGCAATTTCATCATTCATGGCTTTCTTCCACTTTTAATCTTCTACAGCTTCCTCATATGTCACTGGATCACATTCAACTATTAAACAAAATAATGAATAATCAAGGGTAGTTTGTACCGGATCTGTAGCATCATAGATATCACTTAAGCTTCTCATCTTTGCTGCTGCTCCCCCTGAATTGTTGCTACTGCTACTGCTACTGCTTCCTGAGGTTGAGGGTGTAGATGCAGGAGTTGTTGGATTAGGACTTGGTGGAGGTGTCTGATCATTGCCTGCTTCAACTGTTTGCTCTGTTGAGTTATCATCATCTTTAAAGAATAAGCCTTCTACTCTTTTTTCTTCATCATTCCATTTCCAGTAATCTGTTTCGTCAAACTCCACATCTCTTGAGATGATTACCTTTTTTTTCAGGGGATTGTATAGTCTGTAAGCTTTACTCCTCTGCTCGTAGCCAGTAAAGATTCATTTTTCTCCTTTATCATCTAACTTCTTTCTCTTCTGATCTGGAATATGGGCATATGCAATGCAACCAAAAATTCTTAGATAGCTTACCTCTGGCTTTCTACCACTCCAAGCTTCATTTGGTGTTTTGAACTTGACACTCTTTGTTGGACATCGATTCAATAGATAGGCAGCACATTGGACAGCTTCAGCCCAGAGTGTTCTTGGCAGATGCTTTTCTTTGAGCATGCTCCTTGTCATATCAAGAATTGTACGATTCTTTCTTTCTGCTATACCATTCTGTTGTGGTGTGTAGGCTGCTGTCAATTGATGAATAATTCCATGTTGCCTACAAAATTCTTCAAATAATTTGGAAGTGTATTCACCCCCTCTATCTGTTCTGAGTGTCTTCAGATACTGACTACTTTGCTTTTCTGTCATTGCTTTGAATTCTTTGAACTTTTCAAGAGCTTCTGATTTTTCTTTAAGAATATATACCCAAGCTTTTCTACTGAAATCATCAATAAAAGTAATATAATACCTGTTTCCTCCAAGAGATGGAATATCAAATGGACCAGCTATATCTGAGTGAACTAGCTGCAATGGTCTTTTTGCTCTCCATGATTTGCCAACTTCAAAGCTTTGTCTATGTTGCTTTCCTCTCATGCATCCTTCACACAGCTGATCAGGTTGATTTATCATTGGTAATCCATTTACCATCTTTGCTTTTGATAGCAGCTTCAGGCCAGTGAATCCAAGATGACCAAATATAAGATGCCATAACCACGAACTATCTTCTATGATAGTCTTCATGCACTTTATTGCACTTGTCTGGATGTTTAGTTTGAATAGACGATTTCTTGTCATATCAACTTTTGCAATCAATTCTCCTTTCTGATTTCTCATAATGAGAGAATTATTCTTCAAATGAATATCATATCCTTTTTCTAAAAGCTGACCAAGACTGAGGAGATTGCTTTTCAAAGATGGTATATAATAGACATTTGAAATATATTTTTTATCTCCATTCTTTGTGAATATCATAATCTTACCTTTGCCTTTAACTGGAATCTTTGATAGATCGCCAAATGTAACTTCTCCTTGGACTTCCTCATTCAATTCTGTGAATAACTCCTTTTTGCCACACATGTGATTACTAGCTCCGGTATCAAGGTACCAAACATCTTTCCCACTATCTTCCTCGCCTTTGTAAGTGAACAACATGGTCGGTTCATCATCTTTCTCTTCAGTTGTTGTATAATGACTTCTCTCCGCAACTCTAGCAGCATCTCTACACTCATAGCTGAGATGACCATATTTGTTGCAATTATAACACTGCAAGTGGGATTTATCACCTCTTTGTTGAAATCTTCCTCCTCCTCGGGTCACGAAACCACGACCTCGACCACGATTATTATATCCTCCTTGATCACGTCCATATGCTACAGCATCAGTCTGAAATCTTCTATTTGTTTGACTATATCCACCGCGTATGCCACGACCGCCTCGAGTGTTGAATCCACCTCGGGTGTTGAAACCTCCTCTATATCCACCATGATTTCCTCTGCCACGTTCATAGCTACTGCTACTGGCTTGATTTACATCAAGGGATAACTTGCTTTGCAAAGCTTGCTCCAATTTGCTAGAACCTTCATTAAGATTCATTCTTTGCTCGTGAGCTTGAAGAGAACCCACAAGCTCGTCAATAGATATAACTGACAAGTCTTTGGCTTCTTCAATGGCAGTGACTATATAATCAAACTTTCTTGTTAGTGACCGTAGAATTTTCTCCATTACTCTGACATCATCTAAAGTCTCTCCATTTCTTTTCATCTCTTTCGCCACCTTTTGCACTCGTGAGGAATAATCTGTAACTGGCTCTGCATTCTGCATTTTTAAGTTTTCAAACTTAGCTCTTAGGGATTGGAGTCGTACCTTTTTAGCTTTGTCAACTCCCTGGCAAGACTTCTGTAAAATCTCCCATGCTTCCTTGGATGATTTTGCATCTGATATTTTCTCAAAGGTTGATTCATCAACACCTTGAAAAATTAAGAAAAGAGCCTTTTTGTCCTTCTTTCGTGAATCTTTAAGCATCTTTCTCTGAGCATCTGATAAAATTGCTTCTGCAGCTGCATTGGCGGGCTCTATGTATCCATCCTCAACAAGGTCCCATATATCTTGGGAACCTAGCAACGTCTTCATCTGAATGCTCCAATTCCCATAATTACTCTTTGACAATTTTGGAATCTGTGGTTGTATCATCTCCGCCATCTTTGATCGAACGTGGCTCTGATACCACTTGTTGGAAATTTAGAGAAAATAAAAGAATAATAGATGAAGAAATCTCTTTGTATTTGAACTGGCTAAAAGAAAAAATTATAACACTCACGGTCACTTTGTTTTTTTCCTTCCTTAGTGCTGTAGCACTGTTCTTTCTTTTTTGTTCTTTCTTTTTATCTTCCTTTTTTTTTTCTTTCTAATACTTTATTCCACACCTAATCATACATTTATATATAGGCTAGTCTACCGACTCACTTCTAACATTATATAATATAATATTTAAACTTTTGCTATATGACAACTACTTGGACTTCTACAACTTTCCATTTTCATCTAGCAACCGACTTTTGGCTTAGAATGTTTCGGCCAGGCGGTGTAATGCATCAACTTGATATCACCATCAATAGCCATATACGGTGCAGTCTTTTAGCGGTGGAGAAATTTAGGTACCAAATGATAGAGACTTCTAGAGTGGCGGTGAATCAAAGATAAGTGGCAAAATTCAAATTTAATTTCTAACAGTTTGGTAGTTTCCATCACTATCCTTTTTCACGCTACAAAGAACCATCAGTTACAGTTGGCGATTAGAGCAGGGTTTCAAGATCTTGTATATGCAATAATATAATTAGTAGATTCAGCAACTTACAAAGCTAGATTTTCATAGTATATCGATCTAAAACTACTTCTTGTGTTTAATGAATGAAGACTCTTTTTATAACGGTTTTTTAGGTAGATTTTAATATATTTTCCTAATTATTTTATAGTAAGAAGGTGCTAGTGATTATGCAGACGTGACACATACTATTAAGCGTGTGAGTAATTAAAAAAAAAGTCTTATAAAAACTTATGGAAGGTACGTGGTAGAAATATTATGACTATAGGGAATTATAATTAACAGAAATTAGACTGTCCCCCCGTGAGTGTGACGAGCTTGATGAATATTAATCCAAGTTTTACTTGGTGATTGACCTATGTTATAATCCAAGTTTTAATGCATTTACTTTCTTAATTTTATCTTGAACAGCATTTGCAATTGCATATCAGAACCGTGAATGTCCCAGTCAGCTTTTGTCCCATTTTATATTCTTGTATACAATTCTTGTCCTCAATTCCACTTCTAATCATTTGCTCGTGCTAATGAAGAAATGATGTTACTAAGAATGAAAAAGAATAAAAGTGACAAAAGTCTTTTTCTTTTTTCGGAGTTAATTCAACCGCGATTATCTCTTGAGGCGAGTTGTTCTCTCGGTATTTTCACAAATTTTGACTCTTTGAATTTGATTATGAGACTAATTTGGAGTGCGAGGCGAGTTAGGGATAGAGATATTTAAACTCCTTTTAAAATAATATGTAGGATCGAACCGAAACATTTTCTTTTTTCACTTATTCAGCTCTATAGTAACTGAACTACCAACATTTGACGAGACAAAAATCTTTAGTGGTGGGAAATGGACGGTGGAAACTAAGGGGGTTGGTAAAGGAGAAATTTTTTTTTTATCAGAAAAATTCAATTACTATGAATATGGTGATAAAGTGAATTTGGTAGGAAAATTAAAAAAGAGTTATTTGATAGATCAAAATATTACCGAAAAAATTGGATTAAATTTTCTGAATTTATAATTGGTTAAAGATAAAATATTGATGAAAAAAGGAGATGAAAATACCAAACTAGCTCTTGACTAAATACAAAAAAGAGTCTCTCTCTCTTGCTTTCTTTTGACACGTTTTTTCGAGAAAAGATATTTGTGTTATTTTTTTTTTTTACTTTTTAGTTTGATGGGATAATACTGAAATGACAAATTTTTTCAATTTTACACACAAACTGTGATTGGTATGCAAATTCGAACGATTGACAAAATTTTTCAAACCTCCTTCCAAACATGATTAACTAAAAAATTCATCTCAACTTTTTTAATCATCCAAAAAAAAAACTCTCCTACCAAACAACTTCTAGGTATTCACGAAAAGACGTCGCATTGCTAAAATGCTTTCTCGTGACTTTGACTGTGTTGCGCTTTGGGAAATCTTGTGGATTATTATGCCTAATCTTTAATGATTACTCTTATTTACATGCATAATTTTTTTTTCACAATTTTACTAATCTATTAAAAAATATTTTGATTTTATTATTCCCCATACAACATTTGGATCATTAAATAACGGTTGGAAAAAATTAAATAATGATATATTACTTATGATTGTCTTCCAATTTTTATTTTATTAGAAAAGAATCCATCAACGAGAAAAAGAAAGCAACTTCGGAGAATATATTGAACAGGAAGCATCAACTATGAAGAGGATATTCTTCAGGACAAATCCAAAGTTATAACATGCTAACAATTTTTTTGACCCTTTATCATCTAGTGTTTATTCCTTCTCCCTTTGATTATATAAGGTGGATAAAGGAATCACCGTAGTCACTGATTTCTCCTTTTGGCATTAAATATTTTATAAGGAAGATATACTTTAACTGCAAGGGAGTGAAAACTATACAAACTGCAAGTGCAAATACACATGAAAATCATAGCTATAGCATCCATATTCCATAGTTTTATGGGATTATATTTTTTTAGGGAAATAATTATCTGATGTTGCATGAACATCAGATAATTATTTCCCTAAAAAAATATAATCCCATAAAACTATGGAATATGGATGCGATGCAACAGAAATAAAATAGTGGGTTCTACTATTTTTCTTTTCTTCTTTTTAAAAAAAAGTAGTGGATCCTATATTTTATCTCTGTTACATGAGATAATTATCTTATGCAACATGAGATTAATAGATCTCATTTTCTTATCCAACATAAGATAAGATATCTCATGTTACACTCACAAATTTATGTGAATTTTATTGTACATAAAAAGAGAAAAAAGAATTTCAAGTGGATCTCACGTCTTTTTTAGTGTGTAAGATAGACTTATTGTGTCATATCACATGAGACTAATATTTCTTTAATTTTATTAAGAAAAAGGAAAGTAAGTTAAAGTGAAAATAAATTCGTGACAAAATTGAAAGTGAAAATCAAGTAATGCACTTTAATACCCCAGTAATTTTCAAAATTTATGCACATTTAATTTAATTTGAGTAACATGATGTCATTACATTATTTAACGAAAATTTGATACATAAAATTTAAGGACTTTTATTAATCTCATGCAACAGGAGAGAAGTCTTATGTGTGGGACCCACTCACTTATAGAAAAAGAAAAAGAAAATAAAAAAGTAATACGAAAGTCGATATATATGTAGAAAATAAAAATACTCTCCTACAACACAAGAGTATATTTTTTCTAAAATTCAAATTTGTTACCGCAAAACAATTACCGAATGAAATAAATAATCAGGAACTTTTATCAATTTCTTCCTACAAAAAGGACAAACAATCAAGCATATAATCTCAAGAATCCAATTTGAAATCGAAATGGCAAAAATACCCTTGAGCCGTGGAGAACTAGCAGTCCAATCTTGAAGCAATTCCCCCCCAAATTAGCGGGGCAATTCAGGCACGCGAACACCGAAACCCTAAAGCTAGGGTTTAATAGCTCTCTCAATTGGCTCCATACAAAAGCATCTTTAATGTTTTGATTGATTGATTGATTAGGATTAGTTTTTAGTTTTTATTCTTTCTCGAGATCGGTGTAGGTGAATCAATTTTGGTTCGATCTTCCAATCGGGCTTTATCGCCCAGTGCGCGTTCAAATCCATGGTCATCAGTTTACGATGGACCCCTCTCCAGTGCGCACCACTCCTCCGATTGAACAAGAAGAAGACGAGTGGGGTATGTAAATTTTGCTTCAATTCCGTTCCCCCCCCCCCCCCCCCCCCTTTTTTTGGGGTTCTTCATGATAGAATCAGGAACGGAGAAGAAAAAAAAAAAGAGGGATCTTCTGTGGTTGTTTTGTGTTTCCCTTTTTTCTTTTTTCTTTTTTCTTTTGGTTGATTTGTTGATGGGGCAATAAATTATTGAAAACGACAAGGAGGTTTCTTGCTATATTATACCCAGAATGAATCTAATTGACTTATTGCATTTAGTTGGAACTCATCTGAATCACAATGCAAAGTTTGCAAATTGGATCTATTACTAGTTTCTGTTCTAGTTTGTGGGTTTATCATGTTATCTGAATTTTATTTTCTGGCGATATTGATTTGTTATGGCCTAATTTCTGTTATTAGGATCACATCCGTGTGTAATGCATATGGCTCTGGCTTGATTTCATATCTGTTTGATTCAACTTTTTCTTTTCACGTTTTAACTCAATTAGCACTGGTTGATTTTTATGTAAATTAGAAGCATTTAGTTAGGTCTGAAATCATAATATCCTAATATATAGAGAATAGCAGTACTGATATAGGTTTGATATTATATGTTATGTCTATGTTTATGCTTAAAAATTTTGTTTCAGATTATCAATTTACTATTTACTATGCTGATTGTTTGCTATGAAAATTAACGGGTCTGTGTTAGGAGTTTCTGACCCCGTGATGTGACTAGGAAATAGTTGTTTGGTTTAGTTCTCTCCTGTGAGAAGCATGCATCTTATTACTATCTATTTTGCTAAGCTGGGGGTGTCAATTTTCTTGGGACAAACTTGCATTTTGATAGTCTTTTTTGCTGTAGACACTGATGGATTTGTGATTCCTAGCTTGGGAATTGGAGACTCAGATCGAAGTAAACCTTATGTTCCCGACATACAATCCTCAAACTCTGCTGCAAAGGTAAGCTAAAAGATTTGTTTTTATTTAGAAGACTGGATAATATGTAGGTTTTAGATGATGGAACTGGTTGGGCAGACAATGTGTATGCTTACTGTATTTGTTTGTGTAGGCTAAGAAGGAAGAGAACATCTATCTGGGCCCACACGGAGCGCCTCCTTCACAATCAAAACAGCAAGAGCTAAATTCATCTAACCGGAAGCAGCGTTTGAAGCAAAAACTGAAAGAAGCTGATAAGAGAAATAGTGGGACAGGAAGGGAAAATAAATTGGATAACTTGAGAGAGCTTGTGGGTGGGGGAAAAGAAAGTGCCAACATGTCAAAGGGACCCTCTAAGGACTGGTTAGATCCACATTGCCATGAATCTCACTTTGAGAGGAGGTAATGCACACATTGGAGATTTTAGTATCTTTGAGCTATTTGTTCTCGGAGAACGTCCACTTTAGCACCTTTTGCTATAGTTTGATGCATCGCTCGAGATACAAGTTCCGGAGGTTATGTACTCTGTCAATAAATTTATCACTTGGTCTATTTATATAATAAAGGTCTTATGTCTCGGTGTATACTAAAATTCTTTGTGGAAACCGTTGGCTTGACCCCTTCATTTCAATTAACTACTGTTTTAGATCATGGAAAAATATTAAGGAACTAAGGAAATTAAATAGGAAGATAAAAACAGGATGAGAAGTGCAAGAATAATGAAGGAAATAAGATGGAAATTGTGAACGTTTTTCTTTTTCAGAACTTCATATAGATATTACATATAATCAAATGAAAATATGGAATAAATATAAAATCATTGATATGGCATTTGAAATTAAATGATATTTGCGCTTATCAAAAATGTCATATGTCGGAATGCTGTGATTAATACCCTATGGTTTATTCACATTTTTTTATTAATTAAATTATAAAATTTTAACCCCAAGGGTAGCTCAGTTGGCAGCTGAGCTCCCAAGGGATTGCTTGGTGCAGGGATCAAATCCTGCCTCAAGTAGTTTCTTGGAAAATCTTTGGGGGCCAGAGGATAAGCCAAAAATCTTCGGTTGGGGGATTAGTCTCGTCTCGTTCTTTCTCCGGTTGCGAAGCTTAGTGCATCCACTGTTACAATGAGGGGTTAGCCCAAACAGGCCGTACCCCGAGGGCATGGTACCCGGAGAAGGTTGAATGGGGATACCTCCTCTGGCAATGTACCAAAAAAAAAAAAAAATTATAAAATTTTAAATTAATCATTTTTTATTCAAGTCAATTTTAATTTATATTTTTACTTATATATATGCCTCAATTTAATTAAAATATTAGACAAAAATCTTACTAAACAAGGAAGGATGTCAACACTTCTTTCCGCATGTCACTATATATTTTTATAAAAATTAAATGTAATTGTTAATGAATTAAAAATAAATTGTTCTCGTATGAATGCCGTTATTTCATTAATTTCATAACAAACACCTCTAGCCTAGTTACTCCCGGTACTCAAATAGTTTGAATTGAACTTATATTATTGACAAATAATTGGGCATCGTTCACTAGATATATAAACCATTTATTGATTGTGTGAATTAGTTTATTTTGAGATAAAGGGATTTAAAGAATGATTGTTTTCCGTTTTATAAAAAAGCTTTCCCAA
The DNA here is from genome assembly GCF_033153095.1 of Gastrolobium bilobum. Taxonomy (NCBI): domain Eukaryota; kingdom Viridiplantae; phylum Streptophyta; class Magnoliopsida; order Fabales; family Fabaceae; genus Gastrolobium; species Gastrolobium bilobum. Next base: position 62,185 of record NW_026899585.1, on the reverse strand, counting down.
ACTTTCACTTAGGCATACAAAGATTGAACTATATAATATCCCCAACAAAATATCAAACAGATATAATACCCTCAATATGACGGAAATACATCCTTGCATAGTGAAAAAAAAATGACATGATCATGTGAAAAAATCACAATTATATAAAAGTGAATCAATAGTTATAATTTTGTAACTACATATTTTAATATATTTTTTTTTCTCTTTCTTTATTACGATTAATACATCTTTGTATAATTATAACTTACTTTATAACTATATCATGTTTTTTTTTTTAACATGAGAAGATCCCGGAGAATGAACTTGTTGACTTCTCGAATGAACTTCCCAGGAGTTGTCCAGGTGAATTTGTCGCCAGGCCTTTCAGAGATAACTTAATACTCTCGGGTTCTTGCAATGAACTTAGTTCCAACTTCTAGGTAGCCACTCTCAGTTGATGGCGAAAAAGGTCATATGTAGTATTCGAGGCAGGCATTGAGCACTCAGGTAATAGTAGCGACTCGTGGCATTTAAACATCAAAAACTCTGAAGGAACTCTAATCATTTGATACCCAAGAACTTTAATCCAGTTGCTTTCGGTGTCAAACCAAGCTGAGACAAGTATTCGGCATTATAGAACTTGCTCAAATGTCTCATTCCACTGTCGCAGAGAATGGTTACAATAGTATGACCAGGGCCAATTGACTGTGCTACTCTAACTGCTCCAACACAGTTCATTGCAGAAGAACTGCCAAGGAAGAGCCCATCGTTCTTCAAAAGAAACCTAATACATAAAAAATTTAGACATTTCAATTCATTGATCGTTTCTTCCAGTTGACAGACAAAAAAGAATAAGGAAAGAACAAAAAACCTTTAAAAATAAGAAAAGAATGAGGAATGACCTAGCCATTTCAACGGCCTCCATATCTGTTCCTCTAAAGGCCCCATCAAGTTTTGCCTTCTCAAAATTCCTAGTTACCCTGTTGATTCCAATTCCTTCTGTTATAGTGTCAAATGGATTCTTAAGTCTTCGTCCTTCTGCCTCCTCTTTGGTGTACATCACACCCCTTGTTACCTTATTAAACAAACCAGAACCAGGAGGATCTATGAGGAAGCATTTGATGTTTGGATTCTTTTCCTGTTGAGCACAAGACAAGACACTCAGGCAACTTTTACAATCAAAGTGACAATATTTCTAAAGGTGGAGGAAGGGGGTATAAACCTGAAGAAACCTGGAAACACCAGCCACAGTACCACCAGTGCCTGCTGCTGCAACAAATGCATCTAAATTTCCATTTGTCTGTTCCCAAATCTCAGGCCCTGTACCCTCATAATGGGCCCTGAAGTTTGCTAAGTTCTCAAACTGATCCGCAAAAAATCCACCTTGACAATCATTAGAAAAGAGTGAGCTGCGATTGTATCCATCAGATTTATAACCATTCATTTGCTCTGTGTCCTTGCCATTCAACTGTGAATTTCTATGCTTTAATGCAAACTCATTTGCTTCAGATGCCCGTCTTCTTGCAATATTAACAAAATGATCTTTGTGAGTAATTGACACTGGTCGTACTCTTTCAACAGTTGCCCCAAGGGCTTCGAGTATTTGAGACTGAAGGGTGGTTCCAATAGAATAAACAAAATGCTTCAGTAAACAAGAAAATAAAGTGAAATAGTATGAAGGAGATATGGTCAATTTCAATTAAATTGATAGACAAACATTGAATTTGTTACGACCTATGTGAGGGAGTGGTTAAGGGCATTAGTTAGGGCCCAGGTTAGTATAAAGATTGAATCAGGCAGATAGACATATAATTAGGTGGTTATTCAGTTAGGCCTTTAGGGGATAGGTTCAGCTCAATGTATAAAAGGGATACTCTTGACTTTAGTAAGCAGCTTTTTGATAAATTCATTGTTTGGCTGAGAATTTCTCAGAAAAAGGGGAATGCCCCTTGTGAAGAGCTTGCTCTTGAATTCTGTCCTTGCACTGTTGCCTATCAATCAATAAAGAACTGTTCTTACTTCCATACTCCCCTTACCCCATTTCTGTAATTCTTACCTTACAATAATCCAGAGCCGTAACAGAATTTAAAGCATATTAGAAACTGCACTTCTCATGATTAATTTACTCAGTCTAAGAAAGAATACACTGTCCAGACAACTCACAGACACAGCAGCAACATTTTGAAAATTTTAGCACGTAAGACTTCCTGCGTATTTGGATTAACTCATTTGGGAAAATAATTGCCTTTTTTTAGAGAACTTTTAAAAAAAATAAGAAGCAATGGTTTCCCATAATTCAAGCTAAACCAAACACATGCTTAGTTGTGTAAGTTAATCTGCTCTTGATTTGTTTAATCATTTTGTTCCACTAACAAATTAAAATGTAAAAAGAGAACCAGGAGGCAGAAGTGAGGAAGACAAAAAATGCTCTAGGGAGGTTTTTTATGGCCAGTGTTGAATCCAGATAAAATTTCAAATTCAGTTTAGAATTTTCAAGTGTTGAAAATATTCCTCATGAAATGAAATCATATAAGAAAACTAGACTGATACACAGACTTGCTTGATCACAGTTATAAAATACCTTCTCAATGGCAGCATCATCTGGTATAACCACGTGGCTTTTGCATCCATAGGCAGGAGCAACAGTTGCAATGCTAATGGCGGTGCTCCCAGCACTCCCTTCAGTAACTATTCCACCTGGACGTAGCTGGCCAGATTCCAAAGCCTGCGTAATCAACCATATAGAAAATGAAACAAAAGCCACACAACAAATAAAAATTAGTGATTCTAAAGGGAAAAAGTAGAGGAGTTTGGCTAGTTATTGATAAAATGACTCAAAAGCTTTGATAATCCTCTTTTGGCACAAAATTATCAAAGAAACAATTCTCCTAAAAGCTAAAGCTCAATCCGTTAGGTTGAGGCTCATGAATGAAGGAACGGATATTTACATCTTTAACAAATGAATGATTCAACTATAAACTAGTTTGAAATTACCTCTTCTATAATTTTAACTGCAACTCGATCTTTGACACTCCCTCCGGGGTTCAAAAACTCGCACTTGCCGAGAATCTGAAGAGCAAAGTTGTGAGTGAAATTTCTAAACAAGCAAAGGGAACGCAAGTGAAGAAGAAGAGGGGCTTACGTGGCAACCAGTGGCGTCGGAGAGGCTGTTGATACGAATCAAAGGGGTGTTACCAATGGCATCAACGAGTCCCTTCGTTGATTTCTTCTTTGATGAATTGGAGCGACGGTCACAGATAAAGTAAGCGAGCACGACCGAGACGAAGATGGCAGCTCCAACACCAACAGCGCCTGCGCTTCTCACTGCCACAGGCTCCATTCTTGCGCCTCAAACAAGGAGGGTTATGTTTTGTACTTTGTACTATGTATGCAGTTAACTAATACCTACCATACCATGTAACATCCATTATATATATTATGAAGGCTTTTGGGTTATGTACTTATGTTACTAATACCATGTTAATGGGCTTTGTCTCATGTCTTGTTCGGGCTTCTTTTTTCTACTGGCCCATACCTCACATATAAGAAGAAATGAAATGCTATTTTTCTAAATTTGGGGATAGTAAAAAAAAAAAAAAACCTAAAAACTCTTTTTTTTCATCTAATAAACCAAGGGTATCCTCTACGTGAATCAATCTTATTCGCGTTTAGCATTAAGATTTCAAATTTCTCTTAAAAGATAATATTGGTAAAAAATAAATATATATTCTCATTTCACCTGCTCAGCTTTTAGGATTTGTGACCAAAATGTGACGTTTTATCAAAATTTTTAACCAAATACTACACGACAGTATTTTTTACCAGATTACTGCGTGTCATAATTCGCTATCACTGGTAGCGAATTTTGTGGCCAATGATTTCGTGACACGTGGCCATATTGCAGACCAAATTTCCTACCAGTGGTAGCGAATTATGACACGTCAGCTTTTTTCTGTGAAAGTGTGCCACGTGTCATAAAATCATTGGCGAACATAATATGCTACCAGTCAATGCAAATTATGCTTATGTGGCAGTCTGGTAAAAAGTACTGCTCGCGTGGCATTTGAATATTTTTTTGCCAAAAGGTGGCATTTTGGTCACTGTTCCCCCGCTTTTATGTGTCAACTAAGTTACTTTGTGTCATTTTAGATCTAACCGTTAATCTTTGTCAATCAACAATTAGAATTTGTTGAGTTTTATTACAAATTACTGATTAGTTAATAAGTTTGATCCAATAAATCTTAATCGTTAATGGACAGAAATAAGATATAAAATGAATCTTTGAAAAGGGTAAACGTTTTTTCACTTTAATTAAAAAAAACTTAAAACTCTTATTAATTATTATGGCAGTGAAAATTGAGTGTGTCCACCGACTTGGAAGACCAAATTCAAAAAACAAAGACTTTTGTCTGAGGGAATCTCTGCACAGAAAACACAGTCTCACTCATTCACTCTCACTTCATCGGCCGGAACGGAACACTCTCTCATGAAGATCCCAGAAAAGGTGGTCAAGTTTAGGTACCATTTTGTAGCGGCTATTGTGTTTTGTGTCATTATGTTGTCTCTCGTAGTGATGGCCCCAAGATTCATGACAATATTGGGCTATTTCTGGCCACTCTTCCTCTCGACAGCACTCGTCCTTGCCCTTGTCTTCCTCTTTGCAAAGACTTCCCCTTTACCGCATACCGACGCTTCCGTTAACAACGCCGGCCAAGAACTCATAGATTATGTGACCGGCTACCCTGACCCTGAAGCGCATTTGGAAACTCACAACAAGTCCGATTAGCTAGGGTACCCTCTCCCTTCTTCCTGTTCCTTCCCAACTAAGGTTAGAGACATACCGTCGTTATTGATTTGTGTACTACTACTATTACTTACTTTGTCACGGTGACCCTTCATTCAACTCTATAATTATTTCTTTACTTTTTTTACATTCTTTTCTCCTTTTAGTTATCGTTATCTTTGCCAGCTTTAATTTATGTGTTTTTCTTCTTCTTTTTTAATTTGAAAAAATAAATCATATAATTGTTAAATTTTGAACTTGAAAAAAATTGATATTCCATTTCGCGTTGTGACTGAGACAGGGTGTTTTTTTATTATTTCTTTATTATTTTTAAGGTAGTGGCAGTGTGTCTATTTGAGTGTGGATATGATTGTGAAAGTTGCACAGCTGGAATCATTGTTGATGACGTACTGCTTAGGTCACGAACGGGCTATTATTGCTACGGTCCCCCGCTAATTGCGTGGCAGTATCAAAGCGAATACTCTCTTTATTTTTATTTTTTTAAACCCAAAATGTATTTAATGGATAAAAAAGCCCAATCAAGCATAATTGCCTGTGCTAATGCAATTGTGATTTGTGACATGCATTCATTTTCTGAAAAAATCCAGATAGCAATATATTAACTACACGTGTTTGTTCTCTTATTTTAGCTATGAATAAGTCTCAAATTATTATGTCAGTAAAAAGCTAGTATTTGTTTAGAATATACTTTCGGTTTATTAAACTAAAACCAAACATATTACAATCACGAAAGTATTTCAGTATGTTTCATTTTTATTAATTAACGTAAATTTTATTTTTAATTTCTTTTGATAAAATTGAATATAATGTCTTAAATATTAAATAGTTAATCTAATTAACTGATTAAAATAAAAAGGAAAAAAATGTTTATTTTTAATATAATTATTTTATTTAAAATTATTATTATTTTATTTAAAATTTAAATTAAAAAAATCACTTATTTTCTCTCGTATAATTTTTATTATGTATTTTTTTTAAAGAATATAATTTTATATTCTTTGAAAGATATGGGACAATGACCAAAGTGCTACGCTTGGACAAAAAAATTACCAGATTGTCACGCTAATAGTAAATTTTGTCAAAATACCACGCGTCATAATCTGCTACACAGAGTAGCGAATTATGCATGCAAGTAATTTGCTACACAGTGTAGCGAAATATGTCACGTCAGAATGCACAAAACCAAAAATGACACATGTCAAATTTTGAGAAATTCGCTACATAGGGTAGCGAATTTCTCAAAATTTGACATGTGACATTTTTGGTTCTGACGTGGCATATTTGCTATACTATGTAACGAATTACTTGCATGTATAATTCGCTACACAGTGTAACGAATTATGCCGTGTGATATTTTTACAAAATTTATTGTTGACGTGACAGTCTGATAATTTTTTTGTCCAAACATGACAAAATAGTCACTCTTTCAAATATCAAATCCAAATAAAAGTGTACTTATTTATTTATAATGATGAAAAGCTAATAATAGGTCTCGAAAGTTGTAGAACCGTGGTACATTGCACCATGTGCCGTCCATGTTAGCTGCTGGAATGCTCATCTGTCAATCAGTATTCATATCGAAACAACCTCTCTTTTTTACAGTAAAGTTCTTTATGCATCATTTTCCTACTTTTTGTACTGCTCTATCATCACAACCAAGGTTGTCAGGTAGTGAAATTTTACGGTACACCTGTCATATTGCCTCTCGTATTTTAAACCCTAAATAATAATATAAATATGGAGAGATGAGGATATGTCAATCCCAAATTTTATTACCTCTCATATTTTTATTTTTATTTCATATAAATAGTAATTAAAAATATAAATAATTATTAACATATAATAATTAAGATAATAAATAATAATATAATTTTAAAAATATAATTAGACTCATTGAGTTAAATAACAATTTAACACCATAAATAAATATAAAAAGGACACTTCCCAATAAATTCTAATTTACTAGGGTAAGGATAGAGAGGCTAATCTATATATCTGCAAATACATTATTTTCAATAATATCTTTATCTTTTACAAATTCAAAAACCTTAATTTTATTGTAAGTGTTAATAATAATAATTTCATGATTGGTTTTCTCCTTTAAATAATTCAAATATTTATAATTTCTGCTCTTTCCTGCCTCTTAAGTCTTAACACAAGATTTAATGAAAATTACATCAGCGTGATCTTATTTAACATTCCTCCTAGTTAAGTTTTTTGTCCGAAATTCATGAGTATTACACTCAACCATGAGGTCAATAATTAACTTGCAACTTTTAATTTTCAATATATCCAGCAAGAAATACATCCAAGAGTTGATGCTAGGCTAGCCGAAAAAAAAAAAAAAATATGATTTTTTTTTTTTGGTATCTAGATTATTATTATATATATTATTATATAAATTTAAAATAATTTATGGTTGGCGATACACAAAGGACGAGATTCTGTTCCTGAGTTATGGGTTCATACACTAGACGTTAATGTCCTAATCAAACCCATCAATTTATCTTGATTTCTGGGTTTCAATCTGTTAACTAATACATGATCTCTCATGATAGAATTTAAGTGAGGCTGATAATGGTGTTTATAGTTCATAGTTTCTTTTCTTAAAACAGAGAGAAGTGAAGTGAAGAAAGCAAGTCATCTTATAGGGAAAGGATCCGTTTACAATTTTTTTTTACAAATTACATTAAATATGACTGGTCATACACTCTTGATTGAAATATGACTGATCATACTTAGTATAATTTATAAGAGTTTGTAAACAAAAAGTTTGTAAATATAACCTTCTCTTATTTTATATTCATAACAAAAAAAGTCTACCACACTGGCACAATTATCATCGCTTGCATTACACTTCTCGAAAGCTTCAAACTACATGGTGCGAGCAATTAAAATTAAAAATGCCACTGACCAATAAACGCCCACCCTTTCAAGAAATTTCACTTTCCATCCTCTTCAAAACTCTGATGTGCATTTCGTCATTGAAGTGAAAAAGGCGAATCACTCTATAACAACTTAGTGTATGTACTATACTATATATTGTGTTAGTCTAAGATGACTGAGCAAGTGTTATATCAGAACTTGAAAGTGTACCAGACTGATCAACGTCAAGCTCTTCAAACTCCTTCATCACAAGTGATATATCTTCTTGACTAATCTTCCCCATCTCTTTCAGCTTATAAATAATGAATTCAGTAGCCCTATGAGCAACAAAACCAAAGAGATTAAAATAAATGAAACAATGCAAATCATTGATAGTACAATAAAATGCTAACAATAAAGACTTTGAAAGAATGCTCAACTAACCCAACACTCCCATCGTCATCAAGATCTGCAGCCTCCAAATCTAAATTGGTCATCTTCCTTGTAAGAACCCACTTGACGAGTGCCTTTTGTCTGCTTTCAGTGCTTAGCTCAGCAATGTAGAGGAAAAACTGAGCTACACAAACAGTACCTGTTAATATCCAAAAAAGGGCAAATATTCTTCCTGCTTGAGTTGAGAAACTTTTATCCCCATAACCCAGGGTTGTAATTGTAGAACAAACACAGTAGAAGGCATCTATAATTTCCAATTTCTCAACCGTGACCAAGAAAATTGTCCCCAAAATAATGATAATCAAAAGAAGGAAAAAGACCAGAAAAAGTTTGTATCTTGTTTTATTGATCTCAATCTCCTTTAAAATTTCAGCTGGACCAACTTTTTGGCGCATGTGCATATGCATAGCTTTAACTAGCAAAACTTCCTGTTTCTCAACCAAGAAGTCTGCTGCTTTGCTTAGGATTAGTGCACCCACTGCCATTCCAGAGAAAACAAAAGCACAGGCGAGTAGTTTTGTAAGGTCACTATTTGGCACAAGATCTCCGTATCCAACAGTGGTCATTGTCACGATTGTAAAGTATAAAGCATCAAGAATTCTGTCTGTTTTCTGCCCCTTGATCTGGTCCCTGCAAAGGTAGAAGATTATAACACCTACACCTAAATAGACTGCAAGGCATGTTGCCACTTCTTTAAAGCTTGGATGTATATTCCCAAATATGGACTCAGAACGGGGAGTGGATATATTGCCATTTGTCTCAGGAATATCAAGATCTGTGGGAGGAGCACTTCTACAACGGCGGAACCTTCTCTTGTTTAACTGTCTTAAAGCCTTTCGAGCTGCCGGATCCAGTGAGTCTGACAGCAAGGGCTCCTTTACACCATTGTTGGCCATACAGATGAATTTAGAAAGCAAGTAATAGTGGACCTGATTCAGCTGCAAAGCAGTCCAAACTAGCAGTGTCAGTCATATAAAAAGGAAAGTATACGTACATTCAAATATAAGTCTCGTGAGCCTAGCTCACTTGGATGGGACATTTGCTTGTATGTCCCTGGTAAGGGTTTCATCACCCCTTCATCAGATATCCCTTTCCCACCCTCTTCCCCCTCCCCGGCCTCTTAGTAGTTAGTAGGGATCCCTTATGCAACGTTATATAATCCACACACACACACACAGAGTAATAACTCCTAAGACTTAAAAGTATAAAAAATATGGAGCATATTATAAATTATCCAAAGAGTTTCACGGAAAAAATAAACTAGCATGTTCAAACATGGACAAGAATAGGCGCCGGTGATTAATCCAAGTTCTACTTCTAACTGACTACCACGATCACAAAATAAATTCATATGGATCTCCCCAATTCTATGTTTTCAAATGAAGAAATTGCATCCGCTTATTTTGAGCTATAGAGAAGTGACTTTGTAGGCACAATGATTAATAAGCATTAAAAGTAGTAGTCAGATAAAGAGAAAATAATAGCATCGAAGCACAGTGACTTTGCACTTGAAGTTCTAGATGCACAAAAAAATCATGGAGCAAACACAACTAATCAACAAGGACTTCCCATATGCAAATTACCGCTCAATTTCCCTACCTCAAATCCATAATTATACAAATTCTAATGAAAATTACATCAGCGTCATTTTATTTAACATTAAGATCTCATTCTGAAATTCAGGAGTATTCCATCTCAACCCTGTGGGAAAAAAAAACAGAATAAAAGGGACCGAAAAATGAAAGAAATCTGAAGTTTTGGTTTTAAAAAACAGAACATAGCTAAGAAGCAAATTCCAATTTCTTTGCTCCTTTTGCTCAGTTCAGTCAGTCTTCAACGAAATTTCATTCTTATAAAGTATTTTCCTCCAGGTATGGCCATTCATCCAAAGAAAAGTAGTTCCCATTAACAGTAACCCAAAATCACACAAACAATTCAGGGTTGATAACTTCAAAAAATTGCAAAATCTAAGAGCCATTGGAAAGAAAAAAAATATAGGTCAAAATAACCAACAAAAAGAAAAATAAATATTTTCCTGTATTAAGACAATAGTGATTCATTAATTACGAGATAAACTGAATAAACAAAGTGGATCTGAGTAAAGCACGATCGTTAACACTTTTATTGTTCATCATGTAAAAAAACTTGTGCAACTGCAGCTTGTTTCAAGGAGCATTGGATTTTCAGAAATAGCTATAGTACTATACAAACTCAACCTTAAAGTTAAGATACCCTCTTTAAAACACTGGTAAAAGAAAAGAAATTTACAAAATTTACAGGTAATGGATGATGAATCACTAACAACAAGAAGGGAATTCAAACGAAAAAACAAGCAGTGGTAATTCCAATTAAGTAGGAGTTCAACTTATGCATGAAAGACATGTGTTAGAACAAGAAGCCAAAAGTGGAAACAAATCCATAACAATAACAATGAATGAAATTCATATTGCGACAAAAGCTTTCACCTTTCAAGTGGTCCGGTGTAGCTGAAAGAGAAGATGAATATTGCAGAGTCTCCAGAAAGTTTCTGATTCAGTGGAACTGGATCCCATTTTTCTAATTTGTCGATAATTAATTATGAATTATCTTCACTAATCACATGGCCTACTCAGTTTTAAGTGTGTGTAAGCGATAAGATTATATGACACTAACCACGAATTAATTTCCGCGTTAAAGGGAGTTTGCTTATTTTAAAAGAAAAAGAAAACAAGAAAAAGATCGTGCGCCCATTTATTATCTGTTCCTTTCAACTTTATTTTGACTTTCTTTTCTTTTCTTTTTAGGATTGTGTCCGCTGTCCAGAAAGTAATTGGAGTTCCATTTATTTATTTATTTTTAAAATTGAAATACATATAACTCTATTCAATTTTACACAACCATTAATTCACTAGGTTTTTTAGAAAGTGATCATTTTCTATCTAGTAAAATATTGGGTATTGGAGAAATATTTTTTACCTGTGAATCATGATTTTCTGAAATATAGTAAAAAATTAATTTTCTCGAAAATGTTACTAAAAAATTGTTTGATTAGCCAAATTTTTTTCAAAAATGTAGAGTTGATTTTTCTGATACTATATTTGATTAATTATAAAATATTATTGAAAATCTGGACTAAAATTATAAAATTACCCTCGATTTTGAATACTTCCCTCAGCTATCTCTCTTGATTGACAAAATTAGCTAAAAGAATTAAAATTTACTATATTAAAGTATGACAGTTAAATTTCATTAAAAACTTACTTTTAAGTATTGTTGTAAAGTTCGGCCCGATCCGGTCGAGTCGATCAGGGATCTGGTGATCCGATAATTGGATCGATTCAGATCAAGCATTGGACTGGTCATGTATTGACCCGGTCAAAACCAGAACAAAACCGGTGACCCATAACCCAGTCGGATCATGCATATTTTTTTAAAAAAAAAAAAAACCAAAACTGATTGATCTTATTAGAAAAAAATGTAAAACTCATTTTAAAAACATTTTGTAATTTTATTTGCTAGTATACTTTTCTACAATGACCTCAAATTTCAGTTTCTAATATTGAAGCAATTCGCGGAATAATAAATTAAGATAATGTGATATATGTCATTTTAATATAATTGAATTTGAAAAATATGAGTTCAATGTCATTGAGAGGTATGTTTATGGGGATTCTGAGTTTCAATTTAAATTGACATAATAATAGCATATATTTTTATTTATTTATGCTCCATGTTTTTTAGCTTACTTTGTCAACATTGTTTAATTCATTTTATATATGAAAAATATAATTGAATTTATATTTTTATATATCTGTATATATCCGGGTCAACCGATCTGACCAGTGACCCACCAGTTCGATCAGTGACCCAGTAATTCAATACCCTAACTGCATCGATGCCGGGTCGGGTTTAACAGATATAATATTTTTCAATTACTCTTACATATTCGTCTATTCGTATCCAAGTGAAGTTTCTGCATATCCCATATATTCCACACATATTAGCTTCTTAGTATGCTAAAATAAAAGTTTTAACCAAACTCGTTTAACACACGTAGTAAGGAGTTTGGGTTCGTTTATAAAAAAAAAAAAAAAAGGAGTTTGGGTTCTTAATTAGGAATAAATCTTTGGTAATACTTCTGTACTAAAAGTTCAGTACATCACATCCATGAAAATATTACATGTCAGCTAAAATATTTTTTTTTTTTCTGTCAAATTTTTTTTATCTCATTCATGAGATACACTGAATCTAGGTTCAGTAGTAATATCAAAATTTATTCCTTAATTAGAGAGCCACCTCCGAAAGGGTACTCGATGTGATTAATCATTGGTTATGACTGGAGTGGCCGGAGGATACCGTTTACTAATAAAAACAAAAAAAAGTTCAAAAGAAGCGCAAAATGGAGGGAAAGAGGTTGAGATCCCAATCACAGTCACAGAGCATCGATGTACTCACAAAAATCAAAGGTTACGAAAACCATCCAATTTCCACAAAATGAATAATTGAATCGTCATATTGGACTTTGATGATTGTGTTTTTTCACTGCGTTTGCAGAATTCACTCGAGCTTTGGTTTCAGACATCACCAACGGACGCTCACCGCTCATTCTCATTGATCGCTTCAGAAATTACTGCTCCTTTCCTAACTCCAACTGGTTCCCTTCTAATCTCAATCAATTATCAGATTCTTTTTATAATTTGAAGCGATTTATGCCTCTTTTTGTTCAACTGTCTTGCTATGCAGCTTTTGTGGCTCCGATTTGCCGTGTGGAAAGGAAGTTCTCACACTCTCTAAGGAAACCCATGTACGCAGACTAGGTCAGTCTACCTTCGATTTCATGAGTTAGAATTTTAAACTGAATTAAATTTGTATATCTCTTTTCGGTTATTCTTCAATTATTTGGGTTCAAATTCTTAGCACAAGGGTTCAATTTATGTAATCATCTGGGTCTGATCCTTTTTGGGTCTTGCTCAGGTTGGGAGCTATATAGCACCAGGCTCCCTTTTGGTTTTCTTGGATCTCGGAAAAAATTGTGGGTCATTCTAGGCTTTGAATCTGTTGATGAGTTTCAGTTTTGGGTATGTTTCAGATGTCATGTTGAGAGTGCTGCTGATTGTTCAGAAACTTTTGCAAGAGAACAAGCATAGTTCCAAGAGAGACATTTATTACATGCATCCATCTGTATTTTTGGGTGAGTCATTCAATTTGCAACATGGAAGTACCAAGTGGAGTTATATTCATTTTCAAAAGATTAGATGAATGATTGCCACAAATTATGCAATGCTGTACCCATATTGGAAGAGGGAATTGTTTTGCAATAATAAGTTAGGAGTAGGACTCATTATTAATTTATGGCTTTAACTGTCTTTCTCTTCTTCGTGTTTTAAATTCTTTTTGTTTTATGGATCCAGCTGTCATGATCGCTTGATTTTGTATGAAAGATGTTGGATACCATTGTTTGGTTTTAGAAGGTTCCCTTCTACTTATACCATTGTCTTCCCGCATAAAAAACTCAGATGTCTTCTTATGACAAAAGTGTGCAAAAATCTACTATGGTTCTTTTATTGTACTCAGGTTTAACTTGTCACAATCTTGTTCGTAAGGTTGTTTAAGAGTCAGTGACATGACGTTTCTTTCTATGGTAAAGGTTTAACTTTCCCATTACATGCTGACTTCTTTTTCATGTATTTTATTTCTTTTCACATTGCAGATCAGTCAGTTGTAGACCATGCAATTAATGATATGTGCGTCCTTATGCAGTGCAGTCGCCATAACCTTAATGTGGTAGATTTTTTGCTGATTTTATTTCGGATTGGCTCTCTTAATTTGGTGGATTGTGGTGAATAAAATTTTTATCTGAATTTCTGATATGCTTCTTTTGCTGCTTATTCATTTGAACTAGAAAGTTACCCATGTTTCAGGTTTAGGATACTTATATTTTTTTCATTTTCATTTTTGTAGGTTTCTGCTGGGAATGGGTACAATATGCGATCACTCTTAATCTGGGAAAATGCACTTTGCTGTCAGCTTTCTCTTTATAATAATAATAATAACAGTTTATTTTCATATGTGATACAATTTTGTGAATGTATGTACGTTTTTGTATAAAATAAAATCTCGCCACTGGTGCATCCCAAAGTTGTCATGAATTTCAAAGGATGCATAATATATAATTTCCTATTTTTTGGAATTGTGGGATCCCGTGTTGGTTTAAAAAATTCCATTGATAGAATAAAATTTCATTATGATTCTTCGTAGTTTATACCTGGTGCTAATAACGCTGGCATATGCGGCATTCTGTCATCTAAATTCTTCTCTCCTGCTGCTTTAGCAATTATTAATTATTATTTTTCAAAAGTAATACCTTTTGCTTCCTACTCAGTTCTTCATATTATAATGACTTGTTCTAATTTGTTTAGCTGGCAAGACTTATGGATCAAGTTTGTTTCTGCTATAGGTTAGTTATGGGCTGGATAAGATTTTTTGAAGGAAAAAGGATATATGACTGTATCAGTTCTCCCAACACTGTAAGAACTAAGAACTAACCTTAATATAGTAATTAAATTTTACCATTTAAATTTCATGCAGGCATTTAGCTTTTCTGCAGGCCCACCCTGTTCCTGTTCATGTTGAAGAAGTTGAAGGTATCCTAATTTCTGGGTGAATATACAGCAAGTGTTTAGTTTGCTTCTTCTAATTATATTTTCTATTTGAACATCACCTTTATCCCAAACATATTTTCTACTTCATATTAACTTAAAATATGAAGTGATCAGAGATGGGAGAAACACTGCTTAACTCTTTGCTCATAGATATCGTTAGTGTTGCTCATTACATATTGGTTGTCGAGAAGGAATCAGGTAATCAAATGCTTTTGTTTTGGAGAGAAAAAGGAGGAAAAGTTAAAGAAGGTCCTTTCCTGATAAATTTCCTATTAAAAAGACAGTACATGTTGAACTTGCAGTTTTCCAAAGACTAGCAAACGACCAGTTCTGCAATGCAAATCATTGCATCGTCATCACTGTAATCAATTTTCTAGAACATTAGCTTCTTTTACGACAATATTTCTTTGTTTGATTTCTATCTTTGTACAGGGAAGAGGCTACCCAGATATTCCTACAAGAAGGTGTGAAAAATTATTTTCACTTGCCTAAGTTATTATGCTATAAAGCTATATGCCAGCTTTCCTTTTATATTGCATTATGATTGCGTCTGTATTCACAGTTGCAAATGTGCGTGCCTGGTCTTTTGTTTGATATTATGCATTTTGTATCCTAAAGGTTTTTGCGGCTTCTAGTTGAGAATTTGCACATTCCTGTATATTGCTTGGTAGATTGCGATCCCTATGGCTTTGACATCCTAACCACTTACAAATTTGGTTCAATGGTTAGTATTTGTAGGTTTATTAATTCAGAAATACTTCGACATGTATATCATTAGAGTGTTATGAATATGAAATGTACAGGATTATTGAATGGATTGAATATTTGTCTAATGGCTGTGAGTTACATTTCCGGATCCAGCTTGACTAATCTATTCCCCACTATTATGTTAGCAAATGGCTTATGACACGAAACATCTTCGTGTCCCTGAGATCCACTGGCTTGGAGCTTTTCCTTCAGATTCTGAAAGATATTTTGTTCCAAAGCAGTGTCTCCTTCCTCTGACTGCTAAAGGTAACTAGGGATATTACTTGTAGTGCTTCAGATTGGCGTAGTTACATATCTGATCTAATCAATATTGTATCTTCAATATTCTATTTCAGACAAGAAAAAAATTGAAGCCATGTTGCTTAGATGCTACCTGCAAAGGGAGGTGCCACAATGGAGGTAATAATCAATTGTGTTCCCTGACATTTGTCTTTTTCTTTCACTGGATTGAGATTTTACAGTGTGTGTTTTGTTTTAACGTTGCTAATGAAGGGTGGAGCTAAAGCTCATGCTGCAGAGAGGAGTTAAGTTTGAGATTGAAGCGTTATCTGTGCATAAACTTTCATTCTTGTCAGATTCTTACATACCATCAAAAATTCAACGTAAAGCGATTATCTAGCATGTTGGACATTCATGTGTTAAGCTCTATACAAGCTATTGAGCTTGGGCACATTCAGTATATGCTATTTATACGCTTTTGGAAGATTAAAGCCCCCTCTAAGGTGAAGACCTTTGTTTGGACTGTGGTAGTTAATAGAATTAATACAAATGATTAGTTACTAACTCGTATACATCACAAGGCGATTGTAAACTTTCGGTATAAAAAGGTGTAGAAACTGGCACCTTGTAACTTTCATAGAGATTATTATAAGTATGACTAGAAATGTTTTTGTACTTGCATGTGTAGTGATCTTTGCCACTATTACTGGAAAGGGAAGTGATACCATTGTTTGGGCTTATGGTAAGCTAGAGTGTGGCAAGGTTAATGGAAGCAGCAGTTGATGATCAAACAAACTATTTTTCTACATTATTATCAGGTAAACAGTACTCTGCTCGCTGGCCATCTATAGCTTCATGTGTATATATTTTTTGGAGAAATGTAAAAATATATTAACCCAAAAAATATACAATATAGACAGGGCATACCCTGCTGAAAATCTAAAGGACATATGCACACAGTGCAAGAGCCTAAGCTGGTCCACTAGGAGCATGTGCCTAGTACAGATGTGTCAAATGTGAGTGCCTATAGACAAGAAATTTTACCTTGTTAGTTACATCCTCAACCGAGAAGGGAGAGTGATCAAAAACCAAAATATTGCGGCCCAACCAAATACAGTACACTGTCATTGCAAGCACAAGGCAACGTGTTTTACCCAGGGTGCCAGAAAAAGCTTTGGCACGGATGAGGTGATTAATAGACCCCTGTAGAGAAGTAAAACCACGGCCGAAGGGAGACCAGTCACGAATAGCTTTTCACACTTGAATGGACTGGGGGCAAGTGAAAAATAAGTGGGCATGTGATTCATCAACCATTTGGCAAAGAGGGCAAGTCGCACCAATATTCAAGAACGAAGCTCTATCCAAAGTGAGGAGTTTTTGCTTCACGGCCAACCAGATTATAAAAGATACCTTGGGAGGAATAGCTGCACTCCAAACAACTTTGTGCCAGTGGACAATCGACCTTGGTTTTCTGAGATAATTATAGGCTTTGATAGCATTTAGAGAGTTGTTAGAAGTTCAAGATAATAGGGCTTGAACCGCTCCTTCCGTGTGCTGCTCACGATTCAGAATTAAGTCTCTAATTGCAATAATCTTCTTGAAAAAAATGGAATCTGATGGGGACGAGATGAAGTCCCAAATGCTACCTTCCTGTAGATAATGGTTATGAATCCATTTGATCCACAAGGAGTCCTTCTTGGAGTGGAGATCCCATAAGATCCTGACTAGCAAGGCAAGATTCCAATCCTTAAGGCAATACAGACCGAGACCCCCTTCCTGCTTAGGAGAGCAAATATCAGCCCAAGAAACCAACGGTTTGGACCTGCTAGAATTCGGCTTACCCCACAAGAAGTTCCGGCAAAGAGCAGTGATCCGATTGATAACAGAAACAGGGAAAGGGAAAATTCCCATCCAGAAATTGCATATACCCTAAATGACAGCTCTGATTAATTCAAGTTTCCCTGCATAAGAAAGAGTCTTTCTGTTCCAACCTTGCACAAGACCACTGATTTGAGATATTAATGGATCATAGTGAATCATATTTAATCTAGAAGACAGCAAAGGAACTCCCAGGTATCTAAAAAGGAAGGAGTCAAATTCAAAACCTGTGAGACGCTGCACCTCCGCTCGGGATTCAGAATCCATACCAGCAGAATAGATTGCAGATTTGTCAGTGCTGATAGATATGCCCGAGACCGAACAGAAATGGGAAAGTGCCCATACCAGCTTCATGTGTATATTAATTAAGGATATTATCCTCCATCTAATTCTAAAAGAAAGACATCATCGTAAGAGAAGCCCCTTTTTTTAACGTATTTCAAATAAGAGACAGCTGATTATGTGGTAAAACATATAAAGATTGATTAACATTTCAAGGCACGGACTTGGTATTTCTATCTATCAACAGCAAGATTTTGTATCAAGTTTAGCAAAGTGGAATCTCAACATTATGGTATTGGGAAAAGGAAAATAAAATCATTCAATTTACGGAGAGTATCGGTGTTGAGATATATAGTCCCACATTGGTTAGATGTGCAACTAATGTGGCCTTTATAAGGCCTTGGGCACTCCCACCCTTTGAGCTAGCTTTTGGGGTGGTGACCTCAAGGTTTTTTAACATGGTATCAGAGCCTCACCAAAGTTGGGCCTGTGCAATTCCACCCTTCTAGCCCAAAGGGCTCTTGCGTGAGGGGGCGTGTTGAGATATATAGTCTCACATTGGTTAGATGTGCAACTAATGTGGCCTTTATAAGGCCTTGGGCACTCCCACCCTTTGAGCTAGCTTTTGGAGTGGTGACCTCAAGATTTTTTAACAATCGGGTCGGGTTCATTACTTCGCGGTTTTGTGATTGATTATTATTGGGATCTCCTATTTACAAGTAAATGATTCTCGAAAGTCGAATCACATGGGGGGAAGAGTCAAACTTTGTATGCCTGCAAGTTCTCAATGATATTTAGAAGAATAAATATATAAAAAATAGGGAAAAATATTTGTCTTTTTAAATTACATAATTTATGTCATTTCACTCTCACAAAGAGGTAAGACTCACATCTTTATATTTTTTTATCCTCTCTCTCCTCCGTTATCTATCTCTTTCTCTCACTTAAAATGACACAACTTTACATCCTTTAAGATGATATATATTTTTCCCATAAAAATAACTTAATTATGTTAGTATATTTAAAATTTCCTTCTATAGAGTGAACTGGGTTCATTACCCAAAGTTTTTCGTGAAATTGACATAAAAAAATAAGCGAAGTGTTTAGAAATAATGTAAGAAAACTTAGTAGAAAAAATAATCAAAATATAAATAATTTTATCTTTTTATTGCAGAAAATAGAGGGCGAAAAGTTGTTTTTTTTTTTTTCAAAAAAAAAAAACGGACTCAAGCTTCAAATTGTAGAACTCTTTTAACCAGGAAAAAAAAAACTTCTTTTCATCAAATTAACATTTAAAATATTTGAAAAGATTTGGTCGTAATAAAGATTAGGATTACATCCTTGAAGCCATTATGACTTTGTGTTCACCAAGTATAAACTTATAAATTTAAGATTGCAAGATCACACTTTGAAGGTCTAGATTAGTTTGGGACAAAGGCTATAAAAAAGTGGTCATAGGAAGTGATTCGGTGTTAGTAATTACAATGCTTATCTCGCAAGCAATACTGAGAGTCTCACTTAGTTACTCTATTTAGGATTGGATCATTGGATAGTCAAGTTCCAACATATCTACACGGAAGGTAATAGCTGTGTTAATTGTCTCACAAATTACCAGAATTCTCCTGTATCCTCTGTGTTCCATCAAATTCCCTTAAACGGCTTCCTATGATATACCTTTCTGGTTTCTCTCACCTAGGGAGAACACATACTATTTGAATTTTGTGATTTTCTTCTTCAGCATCAGTTTACCAAAAAAAAAAACTAACTTAATTTTGTGCAAGAGCTTTAGCTCAAGTTGCACATGTTTCTTGATCTCGGGATCAAATGCCAAGTCATTTGGATTGTATTTTAACTATCATTTTCTTCTACAGTTCTACACATCACATTATACACCTCTTTAGCTAGCTATCAATCGTTGTCATAATTAACGGAAGACGTGTTCTCCACAGTGACTCTTACGATGATTGGGAAATGACCTCTTTCACAGGATTTGTGAAAAAAATTTGCTTCATAATGTAATATTAAATAATTACATCATGAGAATACATGCATTCAAAGCCTCAATAATTATGGGGTCACAAAGCAATTGTGTATTAGCTAATAATCGCCTTCTGCCACTAAGTATTGAGCATGGTGAGGTGTGTCTGTAATTTCAGGAGGTAATATATTCCAACTTCTGAGACGCCATTGTTAAAAAAATAAAATAAAAAAAATACAGTATTTATATCCATATATATGGACTTAATAATTGGACCTATATGGTAAATATTCGATTTGATTTGGTGATGTTGACTGCTGACATTGTGTTAAAAAGGAGAGTTTTCAGGAAGGGAGGTGTAATAAATTATGGAAATCATAAAATTAATGCAGGTAATTTAAATTTCATTACAAACTAATCACAAAATCAAATCCTGAATGTAGTGCAAAAGCTAGGAGTATGAAGTTAAAAAAACAGATGCAGTTTTTTTTTTTTTTTTTTTGATAACAAAACAGATGCAGTTTTGATATTGCCCTAATATACCACCGGTTATTTCATGCTTCTCCATCTTTGAGCCTTGCTTGGTTTACCTTGTGGGCTACTTTATCCTTTACGTTTCCGGTTGTGTCCTTAAAGTAAATATCAAGTGCGAGGGATGTAAATCAAAGGTGAAGAAGATCTTGCAGAACATTCGTGGTACTTTCTTATTTCTCTTGAGGTATTTGAATTATTGAAATTCATTCAGATTTCAGAATAATGTGAACTCAGAAAATGACTTATGCTTTTCTATTCATAATTATTGTAAACGAGGCAAAGAATAGTATTTCATTCGTGCTATCAACTTCTAAAAAACATGCATTAATTATCTTTCCATACATATTATTTTCAGGCAAGTACAGTATCACCGTTGATAGAGATCGATGGAGGGTCAGTGAAAGTTACAGGAAGATTAAACCCAAGTACATTATTGGGTGAGCTATAGGAAACATGAACAAGTCCGATCAAAAGTGATTATTTAAATCTTGTGATCAAAAGTTCGATCGTTAAAGAGATACTTTTATAAGAAACAAAAGCTACTTAATTAATAAGAAGTGATTAGGTTAAAATATGATGTAAAAGCTACTTTTTAAAGTGTTGTTTAGCTCATTAATAAGTAGTTTCCCTTACTTTGAGCTCTAATTGACCGTCAAAAGTAATCACATAATTATATAGGGAATTGTTTATCTCATTTAACATGAGATAAAACTATTTTCTTACGCTCACATATGCATGAGAGAGAAAAAGCATAATGGATCTCATCACTTAATATGTGTGGGTAGAAAAATTATTTTATCTCTAGTTCTCCAGTTATATATATCATTTACTAATTCTCAGCTGTTTTATTTTACTTTTGGATACAAAATGTCACCAAGATTTGAACATATGACTTAATGCAAATCCAAATCTCTTAATTATCACCAAACTAAGCCTATTGGATTGATTCTCAGCTGTTTTTAATAAAACCAAATCCACCAATCAATAAAAGTCCGGATCCAGAAAATTCTTGCAAACAAACTCTTGATATAAAATCTGTGATGTATATCTATTGTAATAGTAAGTATACAGCTTCCACTTCTGATTTTCTATATGAGACTCTACCTACCTCTGTTTTCAGGGGGCTAAGCCACTGAATTAAAAGACCCCATTTCATTATTGAGTATAGAATGCATTATTCTATCAAATAGATAATCGTATCATCTGTCTTCATCAATGTGATTTATGCATATACCCTCCTCCTGTGCTTAGTTTTACGTACACATCAAAAGTGACTTTCTTCTAAGCCATGCCAATCAATAATTTAGCTATAATAGTCACCTTGCCACACGATATGATGAACTCACGTGGAAGTTCAACTTGCCCCTTATATGTAACAATCAGTACCTTTCTTATTCTTCATCTCGGATTTGCTTTCTTTGTATTATTGCTTTAGTTATGCATGAATCGATGCTTTGTAGGACACAAGGACGGTCTTTCTTTCCTTTTTATCTAGAAGAAAGATATCTTAAATGGACTTTACTGCTATTATGTAGTTTTTGTCTCATGAGTTAGTCCCACTTTACTACTATTATGTAGTTTTTGTCCGGTGAGTTAGTCCCACAAATTTTGGAAGGGTCCTTCCACCCACCTTAATATCGCCCTACAGAAAGGAAAGATCAAACAAATCCATTTAATTTCTGAGAAAGACTTCACTTTGATAGAGAGAATCCACTTGAGAATTTTCTTCTTCGTGAGAAAATCCATTTAAGAGAGTGAAAATGAAAGGCCCATAATTTTCTTCCAAATCAGTGTGGGGCATTTACGGATTCTCGGCCATCTGAACCCTACCATGTAAGTAATTTGACAAACTCTAGGGTCACTTTCAGAAATAAAAGCGAATGTCTAAAGTTTTTTTGTTGCTACTAACTTGCTATAATTGTTTCAAGCTTCTAAGTTATCCTATTCTATATTAATTTAAGATCCGTTGTTAAGATTTCAATTATAAAATATAAAATTATTAATGTAACCTCACCCAACAATTTAAGCTTTTAGATTGAATTAGTTTTTTACATGATATTAGCTAGAGCCCTCACATCACGGGTTCAATTTTCACCGTCCCCATTTAATTAATAAATAATTAAGTATTATAGAGTTTGTTACGTATAAGTAGGTGGGTTTGTGCATTGTTCACCCTTCAAACCCAATGAACTCTCGTGTAAAATAGCGTATTAGAGAAATATAAAATAATTAATATAACATCATCCAACAACTTAAGTTTTTGAGTTAAATTGATTTTTTTACGTATCCTCTTTTGGTTTTACCCGAATGATATTAGAAACTTGAGCAAAGAAGCATAAGGTTACTTGAGCGCGACACTTAATAAACTTATCTAATTACCACTCAGAAATTTCACAATATAGTCTGTCATATATAGGCTAATTGTTTAAGGTGCCTTCAACTTCAAGTCTATTATGTTATGTATTAGCATTCAATAAGTACACTTACTCGAGAGACTACTTAGGTTTAAGATCGATCAGCAAAGGATTTGGTTTTAATTAGAATAAATAAGCTCTCTCAAGTATTGGACCTTTGAACCTTAAACAACTATGTGTCTAAACTTTATAATTCGTGGGCCATGTTCCGGTTTGATATTTGTGAAACTCCATTTTCATGGGGTCGTCTTATTTTGGGTGCATGCGATCATTAACTTGCATTTGCTCCTAGCCTCTATATGAGTCTTATCCGTACGTACTTTAATCTTTCAAATGCATAAAAAGTGAATTCCAACGACGTGGGAGCTAATTTGTTTTTGAAAGGAGTGAAATTGAAAAGAACAAAAGGACCGGGGTAATAATAATGAGATAAAGAACACTTTTTAGATAAAAAATTATCCCTATGCTTATATATACCTAAATATTTAAGCTTTCTGTACCAAAAAAAAAAATAAAAAAAAATAAAAAAATATTTAAGCTTTCGTAAGACCTGGTTTTATTATGCTTGCACTTTGCACTTTGTACGTTGATGGGAATCATATCTGCATAACATTCTTAACTATCAGTAACATCAGTATAGCTATTCACCGATTGTCTAAACTAGTGAACTGTATCAATCAGACTTGGGACCGTACCGTTTTCTCTGACTAATACAATCGCTTAATCCTTTTCAATTATTTGGAATACTGTTTAATCATGCAGATGGTTAACTTCAATCAAGTTCAACAGGTGTTCTTCAAGACACCCACCTGTTGACCAGACAGTAATATAAATACTAATAACCAAAGACGTTAGAAATAGTACTGACCCACTTCTTAAATACGAATCCTTGTTCCTAAATCATTTGTTTTTGTTTTCATTCAGATTACTAATTTTTGTTTAATAAAAGAATTGGAACTTATAAAACATTTAGTATAAATTAATTTCTCTCTTGCACGTTAAATCATGGCTGACATCTATATATCATTTCTGTTCATATGCATGGCATTATATGTTATAATTAAATCCTGCAATCAATGCATTGCATAGCTTAACGTGGAAGGGGGTCCTTTTGATTTTGTCCTCAAACTGTGACATATATGTGGATTTACTCCGTTGACTTAATTAGTGATCATGTTCTTAGATTATGGCTGTACAATGTAAACAGAAATTTCGTATGCAGAGCTTGCAACCATGGTGGAAAAGCAGAGAAATCGTTTCACAAAATTATAGGGATAACGTTTCACAAATAACTAGGCCTCCCAAGAAAAAGGTCCAAAAGAAAAAAAAAAGAAAAAAAAGAAAAGAAGATCATGGTTGTTAATGTTACTTAATCAAACCACAACTAATTGCCGTCGAGCTTCAACTCTTAGACCCTCCTTCATCTTTCTAATGAAATCATCGAATTTTTTGTTCAACTCCTCCGTGCTTAACGTGCAGCTTTCTTCTTCTACATCTTCTTCCTCATCAATGTTTTCTTCAATCAGAACGTAATCATTTTCTGACTCTTTGTCTTCATCTTCATCTTCTGCATCAAATACTTCTTCTTCGTCTAGATCCTTCTCCTCTTCTTTTAAAACTAATTGACTACTTCCTTTTCCTTGTGCTTCATCTACCAAAATTATCTTTTCAATGTTTTCTTGTACTTCTTCTTCATAACAGTTTTTTATTTCTATTGCTTCCTCTGCTACAGTGTTCAGCTCATCAGGCTCACTAGTTTTATCCTCGGCAACTATCTCTAACATTGGCTTGTTGGCTTCAACATCTGAGAACTGAGATTGTGAACCTTCTTCAGTGTACTTTGAAGGTTCATGATCACCGCTAGAACCATAGAAAGATTTAGTTATACCAACAAAAACTAGGAGCCCATTGCAAAGGAGAAACATGCAGTTCTTGTCTACGTTGTGGGTAAAGAGTTGGAAAGGGAATGTAGAGAAATAAAACTTAAAGTAATGGAAGAAAATAAGCAAGGAAGAAGGTGAAACGATGATGGAACACACAGATACTGAAAGGAATAATTGAGTAAGCTTAAATAGATAGTAATGAGCTTTTATGCTGTGTGTCAAGGCTGCAAGATCCATAGTGTCCACTATGGTGAAGAAAGGAAATAAAACTAGGGAGGGTTTGTAAATGGAGGTTGCTATGAAATGAGGTGGTTGGTGTAAGCCATGAAGGCCTTCTTATATATTATGATGGAGTGATTTTAGGTTTTTATTTTTTTATTTTTTAAATTTCCAAAAATACAAATAGGCAAATTATTATGAGGCAGATGGCACATTAAAGGCTGTCCAAAGGCTCACCTACTATTCATGGGATTTTGTCATAAATGAAGATAACTACTTGTAAGGGTGAGTAGCACATTTTCAAAGTACTAGTTGTCACATAAAATATTGACAAATTATATCTTCATACTCACCAATTTGCGGTTTACTTGTCAAGTAGCATTCATTTGGGGTTTGGGGCCAAAAACCCACAGGGGTGTGAAATTATCACGTCCATGTACATGTGTGATAAATATGTGATATAAATATGTATTTATGTGGTTGCCAATTAATCAGAGTGGCTAAGTCTAGGATGCATAACATGGGTTTGTCACGGTTTACAAACTCGAATACCAACCTCCATTTCACTGGGCTGGTACAAACCAATCAATAATCATTAACTCTCATATTAGAGTTTTTTTCACTTATTATGTTTCATACTTGGCTCATCCTCATTCATATTAGACTTTATTATTCATACTTGAATTTTCAATACCTAAAATTCTCATGGCCTGGTTTGGGGAAAACTCTGCCTTGGGAACATTATTTGGGTGTTGGGATTGGTGAACCCTTCAAAATTCTTGGAGTTGCATCTCTTTAAAAAAAATAAAAAAACGCTCTCGAATAAATCCAAATGACTTGGCTAAATTGTGGTTGGTTCTTTTATCAATCAAAACCTTGAGATGTGAGCTAATAGACTAATAACAATAATATGATTTATACCACTTTTGTTTCTGCTGATGTTCTCATCATGAATATATTGAAATTATGCAGTACGTTATTTGGGATAACTCACTCATCATTGTCACTGAAGCAGCGTTGTAAGTTATGCATGAGAACATCATTTACACTTTTGTTTCTTCACTTATTATGTTTCATACTTGGCGTATTCTCATCTATAATATTAGACTTTATTGTTCATACTTGAATTCTCAACACCTAAAATTTTCATGGTTTGGGGAAAACTCTGCTATTGGAAACTTATTTGGGTGTTTCGATTGGTGAACCCTTCAAAATTCTTGGTGTTGCATCTCTTTTGAAAATTTTGAAGAAAAAAAATGCTTGCGAATAAATCCAAATGACTTTCTAATTGTGGTTGGTTTTTTATCTATCAAAACCTTGAGATGTGAGCTAATAGACTAATAACAACAATATGATTTATAATACTTTTGTTTCTGCTAACGTTCTTCTAAAAAATTAATTTAACCAAAAAATTTAGGCTTTTTGACCCTTTTGCCCCTCATTAATTAATTAATAACCAATTTGCCCCTCCCCCAGAACTATCCACCATCCTGCCCCATTTAGTAGAGCAAGTTGCACTTTTAATCGACTAAATGAGCAAAATTCAGAAATCAAGAAACACGAATTTTAGTCGACTAAATATTCACCTTGATCGGCTACATGTCGAACACATTTAGTCGACTAAGGCCATTATTTAGTCGACTAAATATCGCGGATCAGGTTTTTTAAAACCCCCCATTTCGCAAAGGGGGTCATTTTCAAACCCTAGTCGACTAATTTCGCTCCAAGAACCCCTCTCTTCAACCAAGTCCGAATCTCATCCCTTGAAGGTCTGATTGAAGCATCATTGGTTCACAACTTGCGAAATTGACATTGTAGGTAACGTTTTCCGACTTGCATTTGGTTTTAGGTTTAGGTTTTTTTTTGTTTTCTCACGACTTTGGATTCTGTTTTTTTAAATTTCTTGTTTATGGTAGAAGGTTGTTTGCGGTTTTGTGGCTTTAGGTTAGGGGTAGGCTGTTGAGTTTGATGTGAGGGTAATTGACTAGGGTTGATGTGGTAGCTTAGGGTTAAGGTTAGGGTAAGGGCTGCTGTTTTGTTTGGGGTGTAGGGTTAGGGTTCCTGTTTTTATGTTAGGGTATAGGATTGTTTTTCCTGTGATGGGTTAGGGTTAGGGTTGCTGTATTTGATTGGGTTTAAGGTTTACGTTCCTGTTTTTATGGTAGGGTATAGGTATAGGGTTTGTTTTATGTTTTATTTTAGGGTTAGAGTTTAGTTTTTTATATTGAATTTTAAATTTTTTTGATATTGTTTTTGTCCATTGATATTGTTTCCACTTGCATTGTAGGTACCGTTGTTCCCATGGCTGGGCGTAGAAGATCGGATAACGTGGTAGGGTATACCCTCTCCTGAATAAGAACTGGTTTCAGAGATGGATCTTCTTTTAACATACCTATACAAAAATCGAAGTCAACACAATCAATAAATATACCGTAAAAATAACGTAAACATAAACCCTAAACCAAACATCGCGTAATACATACTTATAATGGCTGCACAGATTACATCAGAACCCAGCTGTCTATGGTCCCGGGTAAGGCCTTGGTTTAGGCAGGTGTGTTCTTTACCCCACTTACTAACAACCCAAGTATTTCCATTCTTGGGTAACATAGCCCGCACGTACTAGGGACAACCATCATTATGGTGTCGACACTTCATCACAAATCTATGGTCATCACTTTTTGCCACCACAGCAGTACGATGAGACTTCATACAATATAATTTGACTGCATGTTGCATTTCAGATTTAGTTCGAAACTCCTGGTACAAATAAAATGGATCCCCTAAATGCCAGCAACCGTGGAAGTCATCCTCGCCATACAATATCTCTGTCTCATCATTAGGGTGAGCCCAATTAATGAAGGAATAATGTGAGCTTTCGTTCCAAAACGGCTCAATATCGGAACCTACGTCCAAATTCCAGGAGTTTTTCGTCAGTACGATTGATAACACAAATATGAAATATTCATTTAAAACCTTAATTTACTATCTTACCACTGCTAACAGGGTCAACACGGAGTTGGTGGCATCACCTGGGAACTCAAATTTCCTGAACTAGTGTCAGCGTCAAAATTCCCCTCTACGTCCGTATCTGAGGTGTCACCCAACGGAATAACACTCTCGGGTTCACCATCGTCTTCACTGTCCATATCCTCCTCATGCTCATCCTCATCCTCGACTATTTCCCTCAGTGTTATCTGACTTAAGACAGGTGCAGGCGCAGATAAACCGACCACTCTATCTTCTTGACTTTGACTTCTTTCATGTATAGGTGCAGATGAAGATTGCCCACAGTCTATTTCAACATATATCTCAATAAAGTTTTGAAATTTTCGGTCCACGATTGCATCTATGACACATTCCACATCTTCATCGTCACAAATATCATTACCAATGTATAATATAGCATCCTTACCAACTGTAGACTCTACCCTGGCGATCATCCGTTGAACGCACTGGCTGCCTTGTAGCCCCAATATTTGGTGAATCCTCCCCTTAAGCTCATTGTTCATAGTGCCCTGTTTGATTTTCAACATTTTCGTTTTTTTCTTCAAGTTGAACACCGTTGGGGCCTTCATAATGCTTTCCATCATAGTAAATCAGGGTAACATACATGTTTGGACTTGAGCTCATCTTTCACACGAATTTAGGGGTAGGAATCGAATTTTAGGGTTTTTGGGTTCGGATTTGGGGGAAACAAATCAGAAAATAAGGAAAATGATAATGATTTCACAATTACTATGCTTTAGAGATGGTGGGATGAAATGGAAAGGTGAATGGAAGGATCACAAATGACAAACAAGAGAAATAGGGGTTTTGATTTCGAAAATATTGCAAATGAGACCGAGAGAGGTCTGGATATAGGGTTTTCTGCGATATTTAGTCGACTAAATAATGGCCTTAGTCGACTAAATGTGCTCGACATGTAGTCGATCAAGGTGAATATTTAGTCGACTAAAATTTGTGTTTCTTGATTTCTGAATTTTGCCTATTTAGTCGATTAAAAGTGCAACTTGATCGACTAAATGGGGGCAGGATGGTGGATAGTTCTGGGGGAGGGGCAAATTTGTTATTAATTAATTAATGAGGGGCAAAAGGGTCAAAAAGCCAAACAAATTTAAGTTATTGGGTAATATTATATTAATGATTGTATATTTTTCCTAATACGCCGCTCACATGAGAGCCCATTGGACTTGAATGATGAAGATGCATGAGGCCGAACCTATTTGTGATAAGAAATTTCATAATATTTAATTATTTTAATTAATAAAATAAGAGTTGTAAAGATCGAACTCGTAACTACTTTCCGGAATCATTTTTTTTTAATTTCTGTTCCCGGGAACATAAATTGATAGAAAACTCATTTGGTAAAATCAGTTTATTTTTTTTGTTCCTAGGATGAACCGGTTTATTTTTTGTGCTGGGAAGCAGAAAAATGAATCAAAAAATTTATGCTTTTTGTTCTCGGACACAAAATGAGAAACACTTATTTTTCTCAATCACTCTTCACCACTATCATTATCATCATCACCACCATCATCCCGACACAACCATCGCCGTCGTTGTACTACTAATGTTGTCGTCACCACAACTAGCACCATGACGACGATGCCACCGCCATCATTACCACCACCACCACCACGACGATGCAATCGCCACCGCCACCACTACCATCACCCTCACCAACCACGACTACCATCATCACAACACTATTATCACGACCACCATCATGCTACCACCACCATCATCGCCATCGCTACCACCACTTCCACCACCGTCACCAACCACCACTACCATCGTCGCAGCCATTGCCATCACCACCATCATCGTAGCCACTGCTATCACGACCACCATCATGCCGCCACCACCACCATCGCCATCGCTACCACCACTTCCACCACCGTCACCAACCACCACCACCATCGTCGCAGCCATTGCCACCACCACCATCGCCATCGCTACCACCACTTCCACCACCGTCACCAACCACCACTACCATCGTCGCAGCCATTGCCACCACCACTATCGCCACAACCACTGCCATCACCACCACAACATGCATCACCACGCCATTGCCACCGCCACCGTCACCAACCACCACCACCATCGTCGCAGCCACTGTCGTCACCAACACCACCATGCCATCACCACCACCACCACCATGCCACCACTACCACGCCACCACCACTATGTCGACACCATCACCACCATCACTGCCGCCACCGCTATCGCCACCACCATCATCGCAGCCACTGCTATCACGACCACCACCACCGTCACCAACCACCACTACCATTGTCGCAACCGCAGCCACTACCATCACCACTACATCGCCACCACCATCGTCACCATCACCACCATTATCGCGCCACCACCGCCACCAATCATCACCACCATCGTCGCAGCCACTGCCATCACCACCACCACCATGCCATCACCACTATGCTGCCACCATCTCCATATCCACTGCCGTTACTACACCACTACCACGACTATCATCACCATTGTCGCCGCCACTACCACCACCACACTATATGGAAAGGAAAGTGATGATTTAAAAAAAAATATGCTTAATAGAAATTATTTTTTATTATATTATTTGTTGTATTATCAAACACACTTCTCATTCTCAGAATAAAAATAGAACATATTATCAAACACATTTTTTTCTTTCTCAGAAACTGTTCTAAGACACAGAAATAGAAAAGAATTGTTTCTTTTCAGAAACAGTGTTAAGAAACAGAGTAGTTGTCATGCACACCCTTAATCACGCCAGTTGTGATATCATTTCAATTCTTAAACTATTATGTGAACTTTTTAGGCTTTTTGACCCTTATAACCCTTTATTATTAACTAATTACCGATTTGACCTTGATTATAAACTATTTCAAAAATTTAACCCCCTCAAAAAACATAACACCAATCTGCCCCTGTTTGACCGTTGACCACCAAGCCTACCCGGGTACACCCCTCTGTACCCGGTATTTTTTGAAAATTTTTGTCTACCCGGGTAAGGAGGAGTGTACCCGGGTATTGTTCTTCGTACCTGAGAAATTGCTTGAATTATTTACCCGGGTAGGGAGGGGTGTACCCGGGTAAATCTTCGACCACCTATTTGGTACTTACTATAACTGGGGCAACTTGTAGCTGATGGATATAAGAACAGATATGATTTATTTGATTTTACCACAAGTTAATTATATTTGCGGATGTGTAATTAATTGTTTCATGGTAATTTTTTTTTCTCTCTTTTTTACAGCTAATGAGATAGATCAGTATTATCAAGTTAAGCATGCCTAACCAATTTGAAGAGCTTTTAGCTTTGAGAATGGATTTGGAATTTCCATACATCAACACTTTACTGCTCATCAAAGCGGTCCCTGTTCGTATCGATTATGATGGGGTCTACTTTTATAGTGTTAACTGAGAATTCCCTTTCTAAAATAATCATTGAAAAATATTTGTGTGCTTTACAGACCCAAAAAAGTTGCAGAGGCGGAGCATGTGATAGTGGGTGCCTCCATATTCAAAGCTTGGAGAAGAAGAGTGCATGGGAGATCCAAAGAGTAATCATACCCGGGTGGTCGAAGATTTACCCGGGTACACACCTCTCTACCCGGGTAAATAATTCAAGCAATTTCTCAGGTGCGAAGAACAATACCCGAGTACACGCCTCCCTACCCGGGTAGACAAAATTTTTCAAAAAATACCCGAGTACAGAGGGGTGTACTCGGGTAGGCTTGGTGGTCAACGGTCAAACAGGGGCAAATTGGTGTTATGTTTTTTGAGAGGGTTAAATTTTTGAAATAGTTTATAATCAAGATCAAATCAGTAATTAATTAATAATAAAGGGTTATAAGAGTAAAAAAGCCGAACTTTTTAAGTAATAGTTCTCGTCATGAATAAATTGAATTATGCACTGCGTTATTTGGTATAACTCACTCATCATTGTCACGGAAGCAGCATTGTAAGTTATGCATGAGAACATCATTTACACTTTTGCATCCGCCGTACCTAACAAAGACAACATATTATTGAAACTATAAAAAGAAAAAGAAGAATAGACAAACACTGCATTAAAAAAATGCATTGTGTATTCAAAAAAATAAAATAAAATAAAAAATGCATTGTAAAGCCTGGGGAACCTGGTTTCCCATCTGAACTTTGCATGAAATCGATCGTAGGACTAAATTTTCATATTATATATGGGGAAGGATATTGTGACAACTAAGTTATGTTACTACCAAGTGACTACCAATCAATCTCACCGTTAGATCGATTATGTTGATCTAACAGTTATATTTATTTCCATCTTTGTATGGTCATGATTCCCCATATTTAAAGTGAAAGTATTAAATATGGGAAATCATAACCATACAAAGGTGAAAATAAATATAAAGTATTAAATTTGGGGAATCATGACCATACAAAGATGGAAATAAATATAACCATTGGATCAATATAATTGATCTAACGGTAAGATTGAATGGTAGTCACTTGGTAGTAACACAACTTGGTTGTCACAATATCCTTCTCCGTTATATATTACAAAGTTAACTTTTACACTGTGACAAGGATTGCTTATGTTTTAAGCTTCTATTGCTGTACTATTTTTTATTTTCTGGAAGGGGATGAGATGCATTAATAACTGAAAGGAAAAATTGAGAGTGTACTAGGTAAAAGGAACGACTAAAAACAATTAAAATAGCGGAAAAATCATTATAAGCTCATCCATTAATTTTAGTGTTCATAATGCTCTTAGCCTGACAATAAACCTTTTTTATTGTGAGATAGAATTTACACATTTCGTTTGATTTTCTAATGGGAAATAAAACAGTAAAATATAACTTACACACCCGAATGAATATCAATGAAGTCTACCTGATCCTTAGAACAACATAGGGACTTAATTAAAATAAAACTATAAAAAACTAAGGGGTTTGCATTTATCATTTAACATGACACAACAAAATTTCTTACACACACAACATTTTGTGGGGTTCACACTTTTTGAAACAAAAAAAAAAACTACGGCACGCAAAACGAATCTCTATAACATTACACAGTCACTTTTCCTATAACATAACTCTTATAAAACCCAAAAACTAATTATAAACTTTTAAAATATAAGAACTTTAACCTGAATATTTTTATACATATTTCTAAGGGTAATATTTCTCTCAAATTGTATGAGATGAAATTTTTTTTCTGCACTCACATAGTCACATCAGTAATTGAGTTATTGTTTTTTTTTGTCTCTCCTAAAGGACCCCACAATTAGTTGAGTGTCTGAGAAAAATTTCTCTCTTATGCAACGAGAGAAATATTACTCTATTTCTAAACATAAGAACTGATTTCTATATAATATTACAATAAATTAATTCTAATTTTAACATTTCCAAATACAATGCAGCGCTTCATATCGATTACCCGCGTGCCAATTACATAATCGTTGTTAACAAATGCCCTTATAGAAGAAACAAAATATTTGGTAGTAATGTAAATTTGTAAGTCCCGGTTATATTTTTCTTTAATCCCTTCCTTATAAGTCAGGGAAATTTGATTTCATAAAAGTTATCGATACATTTTTTTATATGATTAAATTTATTTTTATTTTTACATTGTTAATTTTTCTTTGTATATAGAAAAATGCCTTTTTATCTGTTTTTTTTTTTCTTTTTTTTCTTTCAGCGATTTGGTTTTCTAGCTATACTATCCATTCCGTTTTGACGCCCATACGCTGGTTGATTTGTAGGTTCTGACTTCCAGTTCTCAGTTTTCAGTTTTTCAACAATATAATGATTGTGATGATTTTAAGTTTTTAACTATTTCTCTCTTGGTTCATGGACCATGGACGATTATTTTTTTTTGGTGGATTCTTTTCAATATACATACAAATATTGTTGGGCCACTGTTAATTGGGCTTTTGCAACTAAGATCCAGTTATTCTGCAGATCACGCATAGGCTACTTTGTAAACAAACAAAACAAATAGTTTTTTTTTTTTTTTTCCTTTTGCTCGTGAAATAATCAAATTTTATTTGGGAAATATGTTTCATTAGATATGAAATTATCTCCACATTTCGATAAAAAAAAAACAGTGTTATGAAACCCGGACCGACTCGGCCGGGTCGACCCGAGAACCGGTAAACCAGTCCGGTTGAAGCAACGGATCGGTTATGCATCAGAATCGGTGTGACTCGGTCCGACCCGACCGGTTAAAATAAATAAATCATAATGGACATATTTGAATATTTTTTTGCTTATTGACTTACATAAGTTATGTACCTACAACATTAATATTATTTCAATTATGCATTATGCAAAAAATTTTGATTTGATTTATAGTTAGAGATGTCGTTTTCTTAACCTAAAGTCCTGTATCGCAATCAATATATTTTTGTTTGATCTTTTATTGGATAATAATATGTCATTTATTATTTTTTATATTAAAATATTTGAAATTTTTTAGATATTTGAGTATGTTTATAATTTTTTAATATAAATTATAAAATTGCATATAATTGTCAAGTCATGCGGTTGAACCAGTGACCCACTGGTTAAACCAGTGATCCAATACCTCGTCCGAGCCGATTTTAATAACATTGGAAAAAAATATAGGATGTTTTAAAAAATTTATTCATCTCTTATAATATAAAATTTTAAAGAATTTATATTTTCTAAGTCGAAAAGGAGAAAGGCTAAACTTATTTTAAATATGAGGTAATGAAATGAAATTTTAGGACAAAGAGAATATACCATAAGAGGCTCCAAAATCCAAATAAATAAGAAATAATGGAATAGAAGCTGCTAGCCAACGGCAGCACAACTGATCGGGTGGCTCTGCATTTCGTAAAAGCAGACCCAAAACCCTACTTGAACCCTTCTCACGTCACTCTCACTCTCTCCTCCGCACAAACATCACAACTATGTCTTTGGGAATTCTTCGATCGCGAGCCATTTCTTTCGCATCGAAGCGATTCCTCTGCACCAATGCGGCTTCCGCTTCCGCTCCTCTTCCTTCTCCTCCTTCCGCCTCCTCCACTAACCGCTGGAACTTCCTCAAATACGCCGTCGTTGGTGCACTCACCGGAGCCACCGCCTATACCGGTTACGCTTCTTACGGTTCGTTTTATTATTTTATTTTTATTTTCATTTCTTGTTCTTTCTTTTTACTGTGCTTGTTCTTCTTCATTTCAATTTACAGAGTAGCCATTTAGGGTTCACTATCTTTGGTTGTGTGTGTTTTGGAGTAGCCACTTTGATATGTTAGTGTTGTTATTGAATCATGTTGATCTGGAAATGATGATTAAAGTTGAAGAGGTATTTTTTTTTTTTCCCGTTGGATTGCAATGTGCAGCCTACAGTTTGGACGAAATAGATGAGAAAACGAAGTCTTTCCGTGAATCGGTCAAGTACACTGCAGGTGATGGAGCCACTGCTCTCGACGTGAGTGCTGACTACTTCTTAAGCTTTCTTCACATTCATTCATTTTTGCTAAATCTATGTTTAATCTTATTTTCTAGCATGGGTTGATTTGTTAGAATTATGCGGGATTGATGAAATGGCTCTCTGTATGTTGCTTCTTTTTATTTTTAGAGAGAGAAGAGTGAAAAGATGATTGAAACAAGTACAATGCTACGTGCCTACTATGTATACACAGCTAGGAACAAAATCTAACAAACTACTTCTACCAGACTAATAAACTCATAGAAACAGTTACACATCTACTTAAATAATAACCCACGTGACTGAAAATATAAAGGTGATAACACACATGCAATGGATTGAGTGTCAAAATTCTTGCTCAGAGTTTACTTTTGGCCCCATTTCATCAATTTATTTTTGGGGTTGTCTTTTAGGATATAATACTTTGATACAATGGTTTTTGATCATTTGTATAAAAGACTTTAGTTATATCAGATTAAAAATTCTTTTATTTAGCTTCTCGGAAATGCCCTTGGTGGATCTTCTGCATGGTTTTGACAGGATAATTTATCATTGTTCCTTCATTCTTAATATATTAATGAGCCAAAACATTAGTAGGATGACATGTTCTGGTCCATATTTTGTGCAGAAATTTCAAGGATTGCTATACTCAACTGCAATGACAGGTGGGTTTCATGAGCTTTATTCTATAGATCACTTTTATTGGTGTTGTTCTGCTGCTTTAAATAAATAATTTGTGTTCTCATTTCTTCATGTGATTTTCTCTTCCCTCGGATTGTTGCTGTTATGAATGGAATGGATGAGTTAATAATTTAGATGTTTCTATGTTTTTCTTTTTGTGATTCTGTGAAGTGCTCCTGGTTATGGATAAGCATGAACTTCTTTTTATTTTTTTCATCAACTGAAAATAACAGCATGTAGGGGTCCCTTGGAGAAAATGTTGTTTGCATGAGTATTTGGTGCAATCAATACTTTTATAATATAGTTAATGGTAATTTTCAGATACACCATGGGAACTGTCCAATTGTAGCAATAATATGCCCCTACTTCCACTGCAGAAATATTTGCAAATGCATGAGAATATGGGATATGTGCATGGTTCTTGCTTGCCTTCTTCTTTGGAAGGGAGGGGTTAGGGAAGGAAAGTGGCAAGAACTTGTTGTATTGCTCAGGAAGACTGGTGCAGACAAATATATATATTGGGTTTTTTTTTTTGGGGTGGGGTGGGGTTTAAAGTCCTAATTGCATAAATATTTGTATGGCTTTGTTATTAACAGCATGCTGATTCTTTTGCAAGTAATGTCTCAGTTCCTGCTAAAGCTGTAGAACTTTATTTGGATGCAAGAAGGCTAATTGAAGAACAAGTTAGGGTATGTACATACTTTTTCTTCTGAGGTTTTTGTTTTTATGCTTGTCTTTTATATTTAAAACATATGTTCTCTATCTTTGTCTTAATACTCTGCTCTTCTTGCTTCCTTTTAGAGTTATACCGAACCGTACACAGACAAGCTCCTTCCTGATTTGCTTCCTCAGGAGCGTCATGTGTTTACACTTGTTCTAGATCTCAATGAGACATTGATCCACTATATTTGGACTGTAAGGCTTGAACTGTAAATGCTGCAAATTTTTTGTTGTTGGTAGAAAAAAATATGAAAGATCTTTTAAATGAACACAATTTGATTGGTAGTGCTATGGTTTTTTGAGCAACAATTTCCTTTATACACTGCGTGTCACACAAAACAGAAGTGTCGGGCCTCTTATTACCTTGCTACTTGTTAGTGCACCTTACATATTGTAGATATCTGACTATAATATTGACTTTTGTTTTTACATGATATGTAAAGCGAGATACAGGGTGGCAGACTTTTAAAAGACCTGGAGTTGATGCTTTCTTGGAGCATCTAGCTCAATTCTATGAAATTGTGGTGTATACAGATGAACAAACCATGGTAATTGGATATTGCTTCTCCATATTCTGAATGGATACTTATTATTTATTTTGAGTTTTCATATGTTCTTGC
The DNA here is from genome assembly GCF_033153095.1 of Gastrolobium bilobum. Lineage (NCBI taxonomy): Eukaryota > Viridiplantae > Streptophyta > Magnoliopsida > Fabales > Fabaceae > Gastrolobium > Gastrolobium bilobum. The sequence continues at coordinate 24,799 of NW_026899585.1, read as the reverse complement.
TTTTGTTGATTTGAGCAGTTTGTAGACCCTGTTATTGAGAGGCTGGATACCAAGCATTGCATTAGAAATAGGCTATCAAGGCCAGCTACTAAGTATCAGGATGGGAAACACTACAGAGTACGTCTTAGTTTATATTCTTCTTGTGTTATTTTCTCTCAAATTGTATATGTGAATACCTGTGGCTAGAGTACCACCATTCATGACAAATAACAGAGAACAAATGCCTATGAAATATTATATATAATGTAATAGTGAAAAGTAATTTTACTTGCAGCTGAAGAATATAAATAACAGACCTACAGTTTTATGTCCTATGCCCACTCCTGTCTTTTTTTAATGATACTACACAAATGTAATGGCGTTTTCAATAATCTTATAACAAGTTGTTCTTTCTTTTTTTCTCTCCTTGCTTGACAGGACCTTTCAAAACTAAACAGAGATCCAGCAAAAGTTCTTTATTTTAGTGGCCATGCTTTGGAAAGTTGCCTTCAACCTGAGAACTGTGTTCCTGTTAAGCCATGGCAGCAGAATGATAAAGATGACACCTCTCTTTTGGATTTTATACCATTTCTTGAGTGTAAGCATTCCTTTAGATGTGTTGAACAAATGAATTAATGTTTTAAATTATTGTTTTGATTTTCATACGATTCCTTGAGTGTAAGTGCATTACCCTAAGATGCGTTTTTTATGCTTGTAAAAATTGTAGCACCTTCTCTGTTATCTCTGTGCAGTTGTTGCCCGTAGCAGTCCAGCTGATATAAGACCAGTGCTAGCGTCTTACCAAGGATGTGATATTCCAACTGAATTCATCAAGCGTTCCAAAGATTATCAGAGGTAAAATCCTAATCATTAGCAAAGCTTGAAGGTTAGAGGATTTTCATCATTTCCTTCACAAAATTTTGAAAATAGGAAATAGAATGAAAACAAGGTAAATTTTTTGTAACTTTGATGAAAACATATCAACTGAACATGGGGGGCGTTTGGTTTGTTTTCTGTTTTTTATTTTCGGTTGATATGTTTTCACTGGTGATTACAAAACGCAATCTTGCTTTGATTTTGTGAAGAAAATAGTGAAATCAAGATTTTGTTGTTTTCGCCATTCCTTTTAAAAAATTTCAAAACAAGAAACAAAATGAAAACAAGGTAGCATTCACTGTAATTATCAGTGAAAACGTATCAACTGAAAATGATGTAATTATCTGTGAAAACATATCAACTGAAAATGAAAACAGAAAACAAACCAAACACACTTTTTATCTAGTTATGATAACTGTGGTTTTATGCACCGTAGGGTCAACCATTTAATTTGTGGATTTATGTGTATTGAACTTCAAAAGATTCCCATTAAGCATGGGATGCAGAGTTGATTATATTTGTTGAGGAAGTTTATGTATTCCCTTATAAAACAATGATTAAATTACTGTCAATCTAGCATTATATATAGATTGTTTTCATGTTGGTGGTTGAAGGCTTCTTTTGTTTATATAATTAGTTGATGCTACAATGTTGATTCATCCTGTCTTATTCAACCAACATTTTTATTCCGGGTGTTTCCAAATGATGCAGGAGAATGCAAGAACAGAGGCATCGGGGTCGCTTCTGGTGAAATTGATCCAAGAATAACACTGAATTGAATAAAAAATGTTCTTCTTGGTGACTAGGAAATGGGATTGTCAACTTCATTGCAAGTTGATTGGTGAATTCGTCAAAGACTTTGAAGTCAGTGCAAGTTGATGAGTGATTACATCAAATATAGAAAATGTGGATTTTGTTTTACGTGAGTGTTGAACCCCAACTTTTGAACCATCAATTTTATTTTATTTTTGCCTATATTTCTGTTGTTGGAAAGCACCTATTAGTTGTAGAGGATGAATTTCTTTTTCGTCTGATAGAAGAATGAGTTCTTTATGCCAGATGTTTCTTGCTAGGTGAATATCTGCCCAGAAGTGGCTATGGATGAGTTTGGCCATCTCAGTTGCACAGATTATCCAACTGACATAATAAAAGATTTTACTTAGATTTGGTTATAATTGATTTTCTTTTATATACTTGATCTAGTTATAGCGTTTATCAGAAGTGAATATAAAAAGAAAATCAATTATAACTCGTAAAATCTTTTATTATGTCAGTTGTATAATCTGTGCAACTGAGATGGCTAAATTCATCCATAGCCACTTCTGGGCAGCGATTCACCTAGCAAGAAACATCTGGCATAAAGAACTCATTCTTCTACCAGACGAAAAAGAAATTCATCCTCTACAACTAATAGGTGCTCTTTCCAACAAAATAAATACAGGGAAGATTGATTTTTTTATACAACCTCCAATGCATGAAGTGATGACTTGTATAGCATGTTTGGAATTATTATCTTCCCAGAAATAATTATTCTTTTTCAAAATTGTCTCAAAAACTGTAAAAGAAATGGGGTTCTTTCAGCTCAAAATAAATGTACTTAAACACCTTTTTAGTTATAAAGTATATATTGTTATGATTATGGAGATATAATTAACGGGATTTTAAAAATTAATGATCGATGTGATTGGCTCTAAGAAAATTGGATTATGGATGGCAACAAACTGAACTTTGCTTGTTAATTTTTACTCGAGGGATTAGAGGTTAGAATAATTTTTTTTAAAAACGCTGTTAGTATTGATTAATTAATTTTCATTTTTCACTGTATTTTTGGTAATATTCGAAATAAGTGCTTGCCGTTCTTATTCGTTAGTATACTAGTTAAGAGACGAATAATGTTTCATTTTTTTTAATTATTGTTGTTTATTTTAAAGGTTTAATTTTATGAATGCTCCTTAAGTCTCGAGAGTGTTATATTTATAAATTTTTATAAATTATATTATGTATTAGAGGTAGTATATTGTGTGTTGGAATGTATTATCCCTAATAATTTGTAAGAGTTTATAAATAAAAAATTTATAAATATAATTTTTTCTATAAGCGGTTATAATTTATTGAAATATATTAATTAATTAATTATTAATTTTTAGTAACTTACAATCATTAAATATACAAAATTTGATAACTAAGTAAATTCAAATATTTTACTCACGACATTTTTATTAACATTTTTTTAATTAACTCACATCATATAATTTAATTTGCAAGTAATATTTAATCTATTCAAATTGATATTAGATGAAAATTAAAATTTTAAATAACAATTTTGTTTAAGAACATTATTTATTTGTCTTAAAATTGAATATATAACTTGTTAAATAAATTTGGAATATTAACTAATTTTGTGACATATTTTAGTTTTGATTTTATAATTAGACAGCCTTCAACTTTTTAAAACTTAAAATTGTTTAGAATAATGGATTAGGAAATAATTACATAGAAAGTCAAATTTTATTTGATAATGTGAAATATATATACAAAATGACAATATGAAATTTTTTACATTCACTGTTATATAAAGTATACAGGTTTTTTACCAAAAAAAAGAAAAAGAAATGTATACAGGTTTTCTTGTAAAATAATTTGCATTTAGGATACAAAAATAATAATAATAACAACTTGCATTTTATCTTAACATACTCGTTCTTAAAAGGCATTACATGGGTCAGGTTAATAATTAAAGATAAAAAGATTTTGAAATGTACATTTTGTGAACCAAATTAATTAAGGACTTACGTAATCGCCCTCTATTTTTTTAGTTACTAATTTAGCTCTCCTTCTTCTTGTTCTTGTGAGCTGCATTGAATGTACATTTCCAAAGCTCTGCAACTCCCACTCTTTCCATGTCCATGGCAATATCAAGCTATCCCCCTTCTTCTTCTTCTTCTTCTTCTTCCGCTTCACCATCTCTGACCTTTCTCTCTCTCCTCTTCTGCCTCATTTCTTTCCCTTTAGTGCTCTCACAGAATCACGCTCTGCCTCTGCCAAAGCCCATCTATCTCTCTCCTCTTTCTTGATTCGCCCACGTTCACCATCGGGCGAGTTTACCTACACTTGTCCACAAAGCTTCAATCTTTTTGTTCGAGATTTCGCTTAGTTGCTCTCAATTGAGATACCCATTTGGCCCTTTGGTTGATTTTCTCCTCTACAACTGCCAAAACCCAAGAATCCTCTCCCTGTTGGGGTTTTTAGTCTCTGGATTGGTTGTTCTAGATGCTTTTTTTGTGATCTGTTTGTAGACCTTAGGTAGAGAGGTTGCTGTGGTCCAGGGCAATTTTGTCAAACACCCAGTTCTTTTAGTTGGACCATTTTCACCACAGGTTCATGACTATTCTGAGGCTTGTGAGATTGAAAAGAACAGGATTACTTACTACTTACATGGTGATTTTTTTCTCTCTCTGATTGCAAAGCCCTTCTTATTTGACAATTGTTGATTATATGCTACCATTTGGGAGGGCATATATGACATATATCTGTTTAATTAGGGTCTTTGACCTTTTCCCAGATGAAACATTAATGTGTCCCTGAGGATTCTAGCTTGTTTTTCTGTAGTACTCATATTTGATTTTTCCGGAGTTGCTATTATTGGTAGGGAGGAAATTAGGGTTGTTCAGCTTGCCATTGGTGTGTTGGGATGATAGTATGCTTGAAAGTTCTTGTTTTATGTCTGAGAGTTTGTCTGATTGTCCATTTAGACAAGTAAATCAGAAGGATGTGGACCCTTTTGCCATTGCTTTGAAATCAAGTGCATTTATGCTGTTATTCTGTTAATTGCTGTTGGTATTCTCTTCAAGATGACTGTAAATGGACGCTGTTTCGTGGAATGGAAAGAACACTTTGTGTCACAGGAGCGTGGCAACCGTGTGGTCCACTATTTCCTGAAGGATTCAGCTGGGGAATCCATACTTGCGGTTGTGGGCACTGAGAGGAGCCTTAGACACATGTTCTATGTTGTTGCTGAGGAGTTCCTTGAACTTTGTGGATATGACAGTTCCATTCGTGCTGGTTTCAAATGGAGGTCTAGAAGAGAGGTGGTGGATTGGCTGACATCTACGCTGTCAAAGCAGCATCTTCAGGGAGATAGAAATGGTAAATTGATACCTCTTTAGTTCTAACTGGTTCCTATTATTCATTATTTGTTATTGTAGTTTGAGTAAAGGTGCAAAGTAATATAATTATACACCCAAGTGATATAGATTAGTGAACAATGGTATATATATTCATGTAAGACAACACACTTTGACCTTTCCTCTTATAATTCATATCAAATGCGTTCAATTAGCAGTGTATGATGTTTGCTATGGTGTATTTATTGGAGTAGAATGCTTGTATTTTTAATGATATTTTCATTTCTTTGAGCTGTTAAGGGACAAGGTTGTTTTTATGGCTTCTCCTTAGTGCTCTTCCGATGGTTTTATACTTTTTTTTAAGGAGTCTGTCAGTACATATGCCATGGAATTGGAGAGCTCTTTTGAACTGATGAGTTTCTATAATTTAGCTGTATTCTTTCTTATTCTTGTTCTTTAGGAGAATAAATTCTCTGGTTGCACTGTTTATTCTTTCTAATAAAGTTCCCCTATTAATCCCCCCTTCTTGCAAAAAAAAAAAAAAAAAAGCATAAAAATTATGTTGGAAATGGTATCTATGGTCGATATAAATTTATTATTTTATTTTTAACCACAGCATCGCCCAGTCATAATTTGGCACAAGCTCATGAGGCCATAGATAGCAGTATCAATCAAGTTGGTGTTCTGCCGACACAAATAGCAGATGACAAGGTATATTCTTTTTGTTTCTTTTTATTATTATTATTATTATTATTATTTTTTACTTTTTCTTGCTTCCTCTATTTCCCTTATTACTGTTTCTAGTGAATGCCTTTGACATATGTATACACCTCTTTTTCAGGGCCTTCTAATAGGTAACTCCAAAGTGCACGATTCAGACATTGCTTGGTCAGGAGTTGCATGGACATGTGGCAAACAACTTAAGCATTATCCTTCTTTTTGCAGGAATGGGATCAAAATAGCAGTAAGCAACCCTAGTACGAAAAATCAAGGACAAGTAGCCTGATCATTCCCTAGTCCCCCACCCCCACCTTCCTCCCCTACCCAAAAACACATGAATGAAAGTTGGGGAAGAATAAAAAACAAAGGGCATGAAGCGAGATGTGTAGTATTTTTGTTGGATCTCTTATATTTGATAGGGTAGAGTAAGGGAAGACAAGGACCTATTACTTTTAGTTTGAGCAAAGTCAAAATAACTTGTTTTCTAATGAATTATTTCATGGCATGTATTTTAAGAGTTAATGTTGGTAGCAATGTAGACATGAAGGAAGTGAAAACGTTTCCAACACTGACATGAAAATTTCTCAATGATTAAATCGTGTTTGGGAGTGTGTTACACCCTCCCAGAATTGAAATTTTATGGACAAAGTCTGCTTTTCCTGCTATTAATCTGCTTCTCCATTAGGAAAAAATGATTTCAGAAATAAAGGGGCACACCCCTATTAGATTTGTACAATATCAAAATTGTCATAATGTCATTTATCATTTATCACTAAACTGCAATAAAATTAAAATACTGTGTACCCTTTTTTCGTAAATCTGATATCCTCGACAATGCAACCATGCTGCTTACAGCATTTTGAGATGAAATCCCTAAACATTAACCAATATCTGCAAAGTGGATTCCTCTAAAATCAATTATTGTAAATTTATTTTGTTAAAATCAGGAATCTCCCTTCAATATCAATCCGAAATACATGTATTTGCTTGTTGTCATGCTTTGTGGTATGGCTTCATTGGTTCTCCACCCTCCCCAGGCAAAAAAAGTTTTTTTTTTCACCTGACAATAGTACGAAACAGTTATATCTCACATTTGCCTTTTTTCTGATAAATAGGTTCAATCCTTTGTTTTTGTCATGGCCAAGGGAGAGAGTCATTACATTGCCTATTTGGAGGATATGTATGAAGACAAGAGGGGACAAAAAAAGGTTAAAGTGAGGTGGTTTCACCATAATCAGGAAGTCAAGGATGTAACTCTTGTACGAAATCCTGACCCCCAGGAAGTTTTTATCACTCCTTATTCTCAAGTCATTAGTGCAGAGTGTGTTGATGGTCCCGCTACTGTGTTAACTCGTGAGCATTATTTAAAATGCTTACCTGCTTTTTTCCCTACTTCAATGAACAAAATACATTTTTGCTTTAGGCAATTTAGAAGCAATAAAGTGAAGCCCTTTGACTTGAGTAAACTGTGTGGCTACTATGATCAACCAATTCTCTCTTGCTTGCACCATGATTCCTTCCAATATCCTGAATCGAAGGGCAACAGTCTTGCAGAAGATGAGAGTGCCGGTGATGATGTAAAGCTGGGAGCTAAGAGGAACCGAAGTGGTTGGGGATCTCCTCAGTATTGGACTGGTCACCATGGAGTTAGGAAGTTAATTAGAAGTCAGCAAATGATGGTTTACAAAACCTTCCAGAATGTAAATTATGCTAGGCCAGATAGGCGATTACTTTCCCTGAAGCAGGATGATTGTCAACCTTTGTATTACCCCATGTACAAGATTGATGACAAGATAGAGTTTCTCTGTCAAGACAGTGGCATCAGAGGGTGCTGGTTCAGGTGTACAGTTGTGCAGATATCCCGGAAACAAATGAAAGTTCAATATGATGACGTGCAGGATGAAGATGGAAGAGGCAATCTTGAGGTATAAATCAAGCTTTTGAGATAATTCTCAATGTGAATTTCCATAATAGTTAAAGGGGAAGGTTATATTTACAACCTATTTTCGTTTATAATTTCTTACAACCATATCTTAACCATTGATTTCCGTCAATCAACGGTTAAGATTTTCGCAAATCAAATTTATTAATTAATTATTAATTCACAATAAATAACAACCGTTGATTGGCGGAAATCAACGGTTGAGATATGATTGTAAGAGTTTGTAAATTATTTGGGTTGTAAATATAACCCCTAGTAAATCTTAAAGTTATATGCATATAACAGGGTTCCTATTTTTTTATTTTTTTATTAACTAGTAGGTAAACGATATGCTTTTATATTACTCCTTATATGAGTTATAAAAAATTATCACAAGATGATGGACTGATGAACCAACTACATAAATTCTCTTAACAATTCAGGTTTGTTCGGAGTTATCTCCTCAGCCATATTTCTTGCATTCCTCATTGCTTCTGCTTGTTTCTCTTCTAGAAACTAGGAGATTTCAAAATATGTATGAGCAATATTTGTATATTACTTACATAATACTTAGGAGCAATATAGACTAAAAAACTCTTATCTTGATCAACTTATAGGAATGGATTCCTGCTTTCAAATTGGCCATTCCTGATAAAATTGGTATGAGAGATTCTGGCCGGCCAACCATCAGGCCAGCCCCAAATTGTGAGGAACAAGAACTGGCTGTTGCGGTTGGAACTGCAGTTGATGCGTGGTGGAGTGATGGGTGGTGGGAGGGGATTGTTATTGGAATTGATAATTGTGATGAGGATGGTGTGCAAGTCTACTTTCCTGGTATGCTATGTTCATTTTCTCCTCCAAAGCCTTGTTTTCCCTTAAAAATTATTTCATTGTTCTTGGTTTATTGATAGATTTTATTTATTTACTTTTGTGCTTATTCTTTTGTTGCATCAGATGAAGGCTTGCTGATGAAAATGTGTAAGAAGGATCTAAGAATATCAAGAGATTGGTTGGGGGACCGGTGGATGAATATTAAGGCAAAGCCTGATATAACCTCTAGTATATTAGCAGTTAATAGTTTTATAGCTAAACATGTTGACTCTCTTAGTTTTGCTAATTCATGTCATAATGTTCCTGTTGGTATCAAGTCGAATGAACCAGATATGGTTGAAGAGAAACTTGTGTGTTGTGAGGCCTCTGCTGAAGACATGGATTGGGCTTTACAAAAAGGTTTTCAAGTTGATAATATTGAGATACATGACAGTTCTGGTAATGAAGTCCACGGTGATTGTGATGACAAGGATAACAACAATGATGATGATAACAAAGATGTTAGCAATGATGATAGGGATATGGAGGTGTTTGCGACTTCTGGAAACGACTATAAAGCCGCAGAACCAATGGAAGTGGCTGTATAAACATGTTTTAGAACTCATGCATAGATTTATGATGGCGCTGATTGTAAAGCTCTGCCACCATTTCAATGCATTGTTGTAATTTGAGTCCACTAGTATGTTAGAATGTAAATAGTCACACGGGTATGTGGGGGAAGCTAATTGCTTTTTGGTTTCTTTAGTTACCTTCATTAATGTATAGTGTTGAGGGTAGTGTGGGGTTAACTTCTTATCTTCCTGTCGATTGATTGTATTAGACATTGGATTAATTTCATAGTAGGCAATATTATTGAGCAACTTAACTTGTCTGTAGAGTTTCATTTATTTAGAGCTTTGCATAAAAAAACTGATGATAGGAATGATGGGGGGGGGGCTGGGAAGTTATTGGGGTTAGGGTCGTGATGGTGGGTGGGGGAGTTGGAGAGGGCTCATGGGATAAGGAGTGGGGTGAGGAATTGAATTTTTTTAAGATTTATATTTTGTATATTTAAAATATCATAAATAATTGATCACTAGTTTTTTTAATTTAATTTAAAATCAGAATTAAATAACTTGTTTTTTAAATTATTTATCGTAAAGGTTATTATAAAATTTATGCATGAAAATATGTTGGTATCACATTACACATAAAAATACGGGTAATATGTCATTCGACATGAGTATGCCTTTTTTTGTTTATACAGCCTCACTTATTTTTTGTTTCTCTTAATTTTCTTTCCTTCTATTTTCTCTCATGCTTTAAGACAAAGCATTAGGGAAGTGAAATAATACAACAATGAAAATACTTTCTTTGTAATTGTCGCTTCAAGTACGGGTTAATCAACAAAGCAAAAGCACGTTACGATTCATAATCATAAATTATAATGATACATGTTGAATATCTAGGACCCCGTACTAGTCACTTAACGGTTATCACATATGAAACTTACAAGGTGATGTGCAAGTAGGGATGTGTAAGCATAATTTTTTTTTTTCATTTGGTGATGAATACATAAAGATAATAAACAAAGAAATACAATAATGAACAATATATGTCATGTAATTGGTGCGGCCTAATGCTACAGTCTGAGCCATTGTTCTCCATTTATGAACCTCCTATCAAGGAAAGGTCTTGCTTCCACATAACTGAATGACTTTGACCATGGCACCCTACGTCTTCTATCTGCTCCTCTTCCCTTGCACTGATACTCACCAAACACTGCAGTCCTGAAATACCATATATGCTTAGAGATAATCTCAATCTGCACTATGTATTCTATAATAATAATAATGTCAAAAAATTTAGATAAAAAGTAACATCATACTTTTTTCTTTCTGGATGATTCCATTCTGTCCATCCTTCAGGATTAATAATATCATCCATGTTACAATTAGAGTATATTATTCTTGAGTAGTCACCCCATGCTCTTCCTAGGTACACACTTCCAGTTCCTCGAATACTGCATCCTACAAAAGAAAATCCTGTGTCTTGATGTGGTGAATCCCTGTGATGTGCTGCAATTGCTCCATAATTCTCAGCTATTGACTGAAGACGACACTTCTGATCAGTTATAACACCACCCTCTCAAGAGTCAGAATTATTCACAGTCCCCATAAATTGAAATGACTTGGTAACCAGTTATACTTTTAGTAACATAAAAAAAAGGCTCATCTTACCTCATAGAGTGATTTTGCACTGCCAAAGATAAAATCAACTTTTCCTTGTATGTGACATTTATAAAAGTAATGTGTTCCTGTGTTGTCCAAGAGAGTGTCCTGTGTTCCCTTAATCCTAACTCGATAGAACATGGCTCTATTACTGTTTACCCTCAGTGCCACTGCTTGCATTCCATTTCCACCAGGTGCTGCAACTACTGAGTTCTGCAACCACACAAAGAATCACAAATTCCAAATTGCACTTTGTTATTATTCATCTCGTATTTGTGTAGCAAAAACTGTGTCCTTACCTCAAAAGTGACACGAGTTGCACAGAAATAATCTGAGTCTACTGCTACAGTTGCTGAACCATAGGTGCCCAATTCTTGGCCATTTGGACCTCTGTCAGATGACTTACTGTTCCAAGTAATTACAGCACTTGCTGTTTGATTTCTTTTGCCTATAAATGATATATAAGGCTTGGTATTTGGCACAAACACTTTTTCTCTGCATATATATTGCATATAAACAAAGTTAAAAACATAAAAAGTCAAGAATGATGTAAAGGTAAGGATAAAACCATGAGAAGATTCAGAAAATTTGAGAAACCAAATATAACTGCTGGATCAAAGACCAACAGCTCCGTTACCCCAAAAAACAAGAATGTATGTTTTCAAAATGAGAATTAAGGCAAAGAATGAAAACAACTCCTTTAAAAAAAAAAAAAACAACTGCTTCTGATTAGAACTGAATAAATTACACAAATGGTGGTGGAGGTAAAAGAAAATTCTAATTGAGAAAAAAAAAATAAACGAAATTACTGACCTGTAAATTCCTGGATATATGTATATTTTTACCCTTTGTTTGTTCTGATTTGGAACCATATCCACGGCTCCTTGAACAGTTTTGGAATGTCCCCTACCATGTTGGTCAACCATGATAACTCGAACCTCGTTATTGGACTTCAAGGCCAAACTTTGCTCATCCACCTGCAAATCTTCCCAACTAATGAAATTCCTAACACCTCCATTGCCATAGCCATTACCACCTTCTGCTAAATCCACGTGAACCCACATCAGGAAAACCAAAAGAAACAAGACAAAAACTCTAGAACTCAACCCCATCATCATTGTTTGAAAACTCAGCATGAAGGGCCTAGGTGTTAAACTGTTAAATTTGGCAAATATAGGACCAAAGTGAGAACAAGAAACTCCAATGAGAAAAAAACAAGCTTGTTTATGAGATAATGGAGTAACGGTTTTCAGAGTTGAAGCAAGGAGTAGCTGATAGCAATAAATAAGCGAGCGTTATGGTTATATGACTGTTCCAATCCTGGTAAGGCTTGCATGTTGTTATTATTATCAAATATAAAGAGGGAAGACTTTCACAATAGAAGTAAGGAATGGAAATTAAACAAACATGGGTTTGTTTTTGAGTTTAATTGAAGGAACATAAAGAGACCTTGTCTCAAACATTAAATGAATGAGACTCTGCCAAATGCAGTAGAAAGAGTGTTTTATTTTTAAACTTGATCACATATAAGAGGAGACGGTTGGTCACGTAGTATTTTAGAAAGGATGAACTCAGCAACAAGAAGAGCGGTTGTAGATTCATGGGGTGCAGACATTGGTGCAACTGCCCCCCACTATGATAGTCTTGGATCTTTCTCTGTGGCTTTCAATTTTTTTTATATTATTTTTTTAATTTCTCCTTTAAAAATGATAAACCACCAAATTAACTGTCACCATTTGTTCATATTTTTTTTAGCACAAAATTAACATGTTTGAATTAATATTATGTATAATTACTCTGTTGCAACATATAAATTACTGATGGGATTTTGGAACTATGTTGAATGGTTAGTTTTTGTCCTGACATGTATATAGATATATATAAAAAAAGAGCTGGATTTTGGAAGTTATGGTTCAGCTACTAATACTAAAGTGAATAGGTAAGTGTTTAACGTTGAGAAATCATTATTACTAAGAAAGCAAGAATGATTTTGGTCTCTCCTGAACTCTTGTAAGGACAGTGACAAAGCGACACATATTGCAAATTGCAATACTGTTTTGTATGCTATGAGATGATTATATCAAATACGTAAAATGCAAGTGTAAATATTGTATCAACATAACAAGAGCAGTTAAAGTTAAAGCCGTTCCTTTAAGATGCCTTAGAAAACAAAGCAAAGGTATAAACTTAAGATGGCTGGGTTTAAAGTATATATCAATAAATGCAGCTATCATATAATCATAGAGCATAGCAGTTACAATATCTTATATATATGTACCAATGCACATGAATTGATTATTACCTTTGCATATTCCTTCAGTTTTACTATACCAAATCATTTCAAACTCTCCCTTTGCTAGAGTCAGTGGCTATTTAAGGTTAAAACTTAAAACAATTAATAGGATGCACTCATGAGTCATGAGTGGCACGATATCCTCTCCTTGTATAATAATAACATACATACACATGGCTTCCATCACCCGTTATTGGCAATTGTTGGTTAGGCTCATATGTTGATTTATATCAACGTGCTCAGTTTAGTTGGTTGTCCACAGTTTCACGTAACAAAAATAGCAGGGAGAAGTTTTTTTTTTTTTTTTTTCCAGTTAAAAATTCTTGGCATTGGCATAATAATCCCATCTCTATAAGTTAGTCATAACTTATTTTTTATTTTATTTTATTCATTCTTATACATTAAATTTAAATATACTTACTTGAGAGTAATGTAATATCTTAATTTATACTCATTCAAAGAATGACATATATTACTTTTAATATATTTTCATTCAAATTTAAAATTTAAAATATTTGAATTAATTATGCATATCTTCTTTATAATTTTAATTTTAATTTTATTTATTTATATTTTATTTAAATTTAAAAATATTCATATAACATACCAATAATTGTTAATTGAGAAATTTTCACTTTCACACATGGTTTATCGCTTAACTTCTTATGATTTTAAATTTATCACATATATTGTCATTGTAGTTATGAAAGAAAGGGTCACTTAGACCCTTGCGCATCATTTAATAAGTTTTCTTGGAAAAAAATTTATATTTATATTTTATTTAAATTTAAAAATATTCATGTAATACAGGAATACTTGGTTTTTTTTTTTCTGGTACAAGGAAGTGGGCTTTTTCACCCTTTTGTCCCTTATTAATTAATTAATAATCATTTTGTCCCTGATTCGAAACTATTTATCAATATGTCCCTCTTTAATTGACTACCTTGCATTTCTAATCGACTAAATGGCCAAAACAAACAAAAATGGTTGTTGGGAGATTTAATCGACTAAATCTCCCTATTTAGTCGACTAAATCTCCCAACAGACAACAAAGGAAAACAAGTCAGTATGATTTTTTAATCGATTAAGTAGGTAGATTTAGTCGATTAAATCTCCCAACAACCATTTAGTCGATTAAAAATGCAAGGTAGTCGATTAAAGAGGGACAGATTGGTAGATAGTTTAGAATCAGAAGCAAAATAATTATTAATTAATTAATGAGAAGTAAAATGGTCAAATAGCCCAAGGAAGTGGCACAGCCCCAAACAGAAATACTTGTTAATTTATAAAGAATTGAACCAACTATCTATTAATTTTAAATTTTAACCTCAGTCAAACCTTTTAATTAATCCTACTTACCAAATGTACATGACATTTTATTAATGTTATATTGTAAAAGTAAATTTTTATTCTGTCTTATTTGATGATCTTCAACAAGTTACATATAAAATGGTTGATTTTGATTTTATTTTTTCTGTTAGTTTTATGTTGCTTCAAGAATGCATAGAATATCTAATTCTTCATTCTAAGAACAAGAAGGGTACTCGTGATGAGGGATTTTTAAAAATAATTATATGTGGGTATTTGATTTTGCGGTTTTTATGAATTAAATTAAAGATTGAGCAAAATTGAGTAAAAACACAGCCATATATTTATAAAGGGTTTGATGTTTGTCATTTTAAGAGAGAGAGATAGACACAAAAAATAAAAATCATGGGAGAGAGAAGAGCTGTAACTTTATGTCATTTTAAGAGTTTGATGTTTGTCTCTCTTAAAATGACATAACTTAATGTCATTTAGATAAACTTTGATATTCGACTGTATGTATTCTCATTCCATCGAATTGCTTTAATAGGGTTACAAAACAAGGAGCCAAGAGCTGTAACGACTAACCTAGCTATTTAGGTAACAAAATAACTTAATAGCAAACAACTAAGCTATCCTATCGTAACAGTAAACAAATATACAACTAAGTTAGGGATAGGATATTGTGACACCCAAGTTATGTTACACCCATGTGACACCCAGTCAATCTCACCGTTAGATCGCTTATGTTGATCCAATGGTTATATTTATTTCCATCTTTGTATGGTTATGATTTCCCAAATTTAATATTTTATATTTATTTCTACCTTTGTATGGTTATGATTTCTCATATTTAATGCTTTCACTTTAAATTTGGGAAATCATAACCATACAAAGATGGAAATAAATATAACCGTTGGATCAACATAAGCGATCTAACGGTGAGATTGACTGGGTGTCACATGAGTGTAACATAACTTGGGTGTCAGAATATCCTATCCCACTAAGTTATCCTATCGTAACAAACAGCAACAGGAATAAATGCTACCTAATATTAAATACAAATAAACAATATTAATTAATATGTACGGGGGAGTTATCAATAAAACTGGAAAAACCAAATGCAAAGCTTGAAAAAATGATAACCTCATCTTATTAGCCATTCCTCCTCTAGAACACACTCGAGTTATGTGAGTTAAATCTAGCCTCTCACACAAGTTAATGCTACAAAGGAACGTAAGATAAATCAATATGTACGGGGGAGTTATCCAATCCTGGAGGAAGGACTTCAATTTCATGAAGTGAGAGATAATGGTACTCAAAGAATGGGAATTCAAAGATGAAAATTATGTTTATTTGAAGGGATTCCAGATTTACGTTTAATAAGAAAATCATAAAATGAAAAATAAAGAGTGATGTTGTTGAAGTTATAAAAGAACATAGCAACTAGAAGAGCTGTTGTAGCTTCATAGGGCATACAAAAGCATTGGATGCAATAAAGATTCTCTTTTTTTTTTCTTTTTCTTTTTTTACGTTTACAATTTCTATTAATTAATTAGGATTAAATATGATCCCAATGTACATAGCATTTCGTTTTACGACATGTCATGGGCCTAAATCTTGGTCCGTCTTTGACCTAACTTGGTTTGACGTGTTTTGAAAACAGTATAAGCCTGAATTCATTAAAAGACTTATTTAAAAATCAAATCACAAGTTTATTTTAGTATGCCTGACCTTTAAACTTTCATAATCAACTCGTATTATTTAATAAATAATATTTTCTTTTCTTTTTAAAGTAATATCTTATTAATTTTTAATAAAAAAATATCTTGTTATCTTTCAATAAAAGAATATATCGTTATTTATCTTGTTACTTCTTAATATAATAAAATAAAATTTTGTGATATTTTAAATTTTTAAATTTTTGACAATCTTTTATCTTCTTGCTTGCAAATGCATTTTTTCTTAACTCTAAATTTCTTTGTCGGCATCGCTCTTTTTACCTGTGGATGTTGTATGCTTTTTGTTCTTATTTGTTTGGCATGTGTTTATATTTTTCTTTTATTATTATTTTTGTTTTTCTTTATTTATTTAATTATTTTTTATTAGGAATTTCCCACATAAATTGGTTGGTTAGTGGATATCTTTAGCGTTGAGTTGCATCATCAATGTTCTTCTTGCATGATTTGTCTAAATAAATTTTGAATTGTAACACACTTATTATTTTAAAAGTTGATTTTCAAATATATTTGTATTTACTAATCTAATTTGATTGATTTTTATTTTTTAATTGTTGCTTCTTTTATATTTTAAATATCATGATTGTTTATTATTAAAAAATATTTTTGTGCTCATTATATATATATGTATACACACACACGTGTATGTGCGTGTGCGCGAGTATAAACTTTTAATTTATTTTAAATTAAATTAAAATTAATTTTATAATTAAAAAATCAATATAATTTGATTCAATTATTTTTAATTTTTAACAACATAGTTAAATTATCAATATTTTGAATTGTGTTCAGTTATTGTATAAAATAATTATAATCTATAATTTATATTATTTAAGGCTTCGTAGGTTTGGTAGGCAAGTCAAGTCTTGTATTTTTTTTATTTTTGGATACCAAAAAAAAAAGTCTTGTATTTTTAAAATATAAGTTAGGCCAACTTTATAATTTAACTTGTACTAACCTAATAAGTCAAGTGAGACTTGAAATAATTTACATAAACCTAGCTCATTTAGGGTAAAGTTTTACTTGACATATCTCATTTACGCCCTACTATGTACACTATTGTTTAAGACCATAATAGTAGTTGTAAATTACAAGATTAACGGTAATTACAGGCCTGACATGTACGAAAGTCATATGACCTGCTTTCTAAATAGTTTTTTTTTTTTAAAAGTTAAGTCTGTTCTATTTGACTATTTATAATTGTTCAAGTATAGTCTAATATAGGCTATGACATAGGTTTTTATAGGCCGGCCTAACTCATTTACACCCTTAATGACAAGGATAACAACAATGATCTAGGAACAACGACCATAAAACTGCAAAACCCATGGAAGTTGCTGTATAAACTTATGATGGTGGTTAGGGTGTGCAAAATAATAAAAAACTGAACCAAACAGTGAACCGAAATGAACTGCACTTAAAATAATCGATTTTTAAAAAGTGATTTATGAATCGAACCATTTTTTAAAGAACCAGTTCATGATCCGAACTGATTTTTAAAACCACTTAAAGAACCAAATCATTTTCGAACCAAATCGATTTTTATTATTTTACTTCTTTGATTTTTTTTTTTTTTTTTAAATTAAGAATAGGATCGACCCGAACCGATTTCAAACTGAACCAAATTAATTTTGAACCGAACCGAACAGATTTTAAACCAAATCATTTAAATCAATTCGGTTTGATTTTAAATTTTTTTGATTAAATTCGATCCATACACACACCCCTAATGATGGCGTTGATTGTAGAGCTCCCACACCATTTCAATGCTTTGTTGTAATGTGAGTCCACTAGCTGTTAGAATGTAATTAGTTACACGGGTATATATGGGGGAAGCTAATTGCTGTTTAATTTCTTTAGTTACCTTCATTAATGTATAGTGTTGAGGGTAGTCAATAGTGTGTGTGGTTCACTTTTTATTTTCCGGATGTTGATTGTATTAGACATTGGATTAATTTCATAGTAGACAATATTATTGAGCCACTTCGCTTGTCAGTGGAGTTTTTTTTTTTATTTAGAGCTTTGCATAACAAAACTGATGATAGGGATGATGGGCTGGGAAGTTATCGGGGTTAGGGTTGGTGGGTGGGAAGTTGGAGAGGGCTTACAGATAAGGAGTGAAGTGAGTAATTGAATTTATTTTTTTTGAGATTTATATTTTTGTATATTTAAAATATCATAAATTATTAATCATTAATTATATTATTATTATTATTATTTTGATACATAATCACTAATTATTTATTTATTTATTTATTTTAAAATCTGATTTAAATAACTTAAAATTTGGATTCATTTATTGTAAGATTTATTTATATAATTGATGAGAATTGTGTTTATAAAAGAAAATGAAAATGTTTGTAGTTCATTACATATAAAAATAGGGGTATGTATGTCATTTTATATTTTTTATTTTTCAGCCTCGCTTTTTTTTTTTTCTTCTTCATATTTTCACTTCATTCAAACATGAGGAAAGATAATATATTTTTCTATCTTCATTTCTTTCTATTTCCTCTCATGCTTTCAGACAAAGAACTAGGGCAGTGAAATAATACCACAATGATAATACTTTCCTTGTAATTGTTGCTTCAAGTACGGGTTAATTAACAAGAGTAAGAGCCAATTGGATGGGCATTTAAAAATAGATTTTCAATATGTTATCCTTTTTTAGAATGAATTTTTTTAAAAGTCAAAATTATTTTATGTTTAGATGAACTACATAAAAAAATACTTTTTAATAAAAATGATATTTGAATGTTAAATTTAATAAACACTTTTTATATATAAAATTACTTGTGGATAAGTGATGATAGTGATAGTAGCCACGTTCGAGTGGACTTGAGATAAAATTGAATTTAAAAAAAAAATATTTACTTTTGATAAGGAATTCTCACTTCTAAAAAATGAACTATTTTTTTTAATTTTACTTTTTTAAAAATTGCTATTGAAACACATAAAATCTTTAAAAAGGAGTTTTTTGGAAAAAAGCAACTTAAGGAAAAAGTCATACAAATGCACAGTAAAAGCACATTACTATTCATTGTGATACAAATTGAACGTCTTGGACCCCGTACTAGTAGTCAGCAGTCACTTCATGGTTATCACATATGTAACTTACAAGATGATGTGCCAGTGCACATCAAAACTTTTTCATTTGGTGACTAATACATAAGATAATATATAAAGAAATAAAATAATGAACAATAAGCATTATTTTTATTTTTCTGAAAGTTGCTATCTGAACACATAAATTTCTTTAAAAGGATTTATTTATTTTTTTGAAAAAAAAAACAATTTCTGTTAAAAAAGTTCATTCAAAACGTGCACTGAAAGCACATTAGTATTCATTATGATGATTTATGGTTATGATACACATTGCACAACTTGGACCCCGTACTAGTAGTCAACGGTTATCACATATGTAACTTACAAAGTGATGTGAAATAATATTGTTCATTCTCAAGTGGATTGGCCCGTGTTGGTCAACCATGATAGCTCGGAACCTCATTATTGGACTTCAATGCCAAATTTTGTTCATCCACCTGCAAATCTTCCCAACTAATGTAGTTCCTAACATCTCCCTGGCCTGGCCATACCATTACCACCACCTGCTAAATCCACCTGAACCCGCATCAGGAAAATCAAAAGAAACTAGACTAAAACTCTAGAACACAACCCTATCATCATTGTTTGGGAACTCAATATGAAGGCTTAGGTGTTAAACTGTTAAATTTGCTAATATAGGACCAAAGTGAGAACAAGATGAGAAAACAAGTTGTTTATTCATATGAGATAACGGAGTAACGGTTTTTTAAAGTTGAAGCTGTTAAGTAGCTGATTGCAATAAATAAGCGAGCGTTAAGGTCATATGAGTATGACTGTTCTAATCCTGGTAAGGCTTGCATGTTATTATTATGAAATATAAAGAGGGAGACTTTCACAATAGAAGTAAGGAATGGAAATTAAACAAATATGGGTTTGTTTTTGGGTTCGCTTTTTGTCATGTCTATTTTCCTGCACACACAAATCAAGTGTGGGTCCCACGCTTAAAAAAAAAAGTCAAATCAAAATCAGGATACGACGCCGTATCCTCAAGATATGTTACCGGATCCTTGTTGCAGGAATGAACAGTGTCATTTCTGCAACATGATTCTTATATTTTCCTTTGTTTTTTAGTTTAATTGAAGGAAGATAAGACACATTGTCTCTGATTGAAACTTATTTTTTTTTTAGCAAAAACATTAAATGAATGAGATTCTACCAAAAGTGTTGGGTAACTGAGAATGTTTTATTTTAAAAGTAATCACATAGAAGAGGAGATGATTGGTGACATAGTAGTTTAGAAAGGATGAACTTGACAACAAGAAGAGCTGTTGTAGATATATGGGGTGCAGAGTTGGGTGCAACTGATAAACCAAATTAACTGTCACCACTTTTTCATATTTTTTTTCGCACAAGATTAACTTCACATGTTTAAATTAAGGGAAATATAGCTATGTTGTTACAGGAAAAAAAATAAAATTGCAACAACACAGAAAATTAAGATATGTCGACATATCCTAACTTTTTTTTTTTTAAGAAAGAGCGGATCCCATTTTTTTATGTCTGCTCCAAAAAATTTCATTTGTAGTGAAAGCAGAAAAAACCCTTAAATTAATATTATGTATAATTACTTTGTTGCAACATATATATTACTGATGGGGTTTTGGAATTATATTGATTGACTGGTTTTCGTCCAACATTATGTAGATACACAATTACGAGCTAGATTTTGATCCATCCTGATAACTTATTTGCATTGAGCTCAAATTTGGACAGATAAATCAAAATAGGCTTTCAAGCAAAATCTGTTACTTTGTCATGACATCAACAATTTTGGGTTTTTTAATAAGTTATTCCATGTTTTTGAGCTTTTCAATAATTTTCAATTATTTCTTTAATTTTATTTAAGTGTGCATTGATTGTGCATTATCTTCTTTGATTGTAAATAATTTCCTTTGTTTCTGTTTAGATTTTATTTTCATTTTATTTTTTTTGCCTATTTAAGACATGGAAAACCTTGAAGATTATAGTTGCATACTGCTTCTGTAATACCCGTTATAGAGTGGATTTAATTGCTTGCTTTTAAACTATCTTGTTTAGTCCAAACAATGCTAATATCTGAAATCATGATTTGGATATACTGACGGTTATCTAATTATGAATTGATCATTTTAAGATGTGATCGATAACTTTTTGCATGTAATACAGTTGATTGTCATGGCGTTACCACTACCAGTGATCGTTACCACTACCAGTGATATGGCGTTACTACTACCAGTGATATTACTTGGTGTCAATTATTATCATTATTCATCTAACCATTTGTGACCGTTATTTAAGTTTCCTTTGGAGTAATGCTCCATATGTTAGCAGAGGTCCTAATACAAGTAAATACAATTGGACTGAATATAATTGTTTACAATTATGATGATTATGATTCTATGACAGCTTTGTTAGTTAAGGGAAATAAAAAGGCAGTGAAAATTTCCCTTCTGTGATGCTATATAAATAAAATAAATAAAGGAAACCCAAGAGATGAATCGAGAATCATATATAATGTGGTTATCATAATCTAAGCCATCTATCTCCATTAATGTAGTCTCTGCCCAGGAAAGGCCTTGCTTCCTCGCTGCTTAAAGCTTTTGACCATTCTACCCTCTCAGTTCTATTCGATCCTTTTCCTGAACACTCGTATTCCCCAAACATCGCAGTACTATAAAACCACAAACAGGTTAGGTTACACAATAATCTCAGGTGTCATTTAAGAAAAATAATAAATGATGCTATATATTCATTTACTTTTTAAATATTTTCTTTTAATTTGTTTATAAATTATTGTATACCAAAATGTCAGTTTTTGGCAAAAAAAATTTACCCAAATGCCAAGCGATTATCATATTGCCACCTAAGCATATGTTCGATAGCTAATAATTTTATGACACGTGACACACTTTCGCAAGAAAGCTGACGTGTCATAATTCACTATCAAATTTGGTCTGCAATGTGACCACGTGTCACGAAATCATTGGCCACAAAATTCGCTACCCGTGGTAGCGAATTATAACACGTGACACTCTGATTTTTTGGTGTGTCATTTGAATGAAAAATTTGGCAAAAAGTGACATTTTGGTTAGCAACTTTCTTACTAAAAGAATGTTAGTATGATACCTCTGTCTAGATGGAATGTCCCAATCGCTCCATCCAATGGGGTTAATGATATCGTCCATGACACAGTATGAATATATTGTCGTTGCATATTCCCCCCAAGCTCTCCCAAGGAAGATACTACCGGTTCCATTAATTGTGCAACCAACAAATGAAAATCCGGTATCTTCATCTGCTGAATCCCTGTGATGAGCTGCAATTGCTCCCCAAAACCCAGCCACAGAGTATAGTAAACACTCCTGGTGGCAAACACAAAGACCAAAGTGTTAGAAAATAATAATCAAGCAGCTTAGATATTAAAGGAAAAAAAATATTTTGCATAAACTATGTAAGGTATGTATATAAACTAGGACCATTTAGTGAGACCAGGACATGGGAGGGAGTATGTGAACTAATAGAAGCAATAACATTTGGAAAAACAAAACAAAACAAAAGCAGCAACTTATTACATGGAACAATGATTTTGCATTGCCACATATAAAGTCAACGGATCCTTGAATGTAACTTCGGTAGAAATAATGGGTTCCATTGTTATCTAGGAGAGTGTCCTGTTCCCCCACAAGCCTAACTCGGTAGAATACAACTTTATCCCCATCTACACGCAACGCTACTGCTTGGCGTTTATCTTCATCTTTACCTACCAAATTCTGAAAAACAAAACAAAACCCAAAACACAAACACATTTAGTTCTTCTAAATGTATCCAACTTATATTAGGTGCATTCTTAACATTGTCCAGAGAAGGTTTTAGTCTCATTTGGTGTGAAAGCTTGCACAAAGATACCCTTAACCCCCTCCTCCCTAAAAAAAAAAAAAAAAGAGAGGGTAGGTTGCAATAAGTAGTTTGTTCTTACCTCAATAGTAAGAGTTGTTGCACAGAAGAAATCAGATTCTACCCATACAGTTGCTGTACTATCTGTTCCCATTTCTTGCCCATCTGAGCCTTTGTCTGAGGCCTTAGTACTATTTGTAATAATAGGTATGGCATTGGCAATGTCTGTTACATTTAGTGCATTGCCATTGGCCGTTACATTTAGTTCATTGCCATTGACTGTTATGTTAGGTTTACCTATAAATGAAATAAACGGCTTGCTTCTCGGCACGTGCACTCGTTCTCTGCATCATAAGTTGTGTAGAAGCTGTATATCATTTCTTATCCTAATTGTTGAAACATCTATTGACATCTAAATTGTAAATGAGACAGATGCATGTTATTTCTCTTACAAATATAGAAAATTTCAGTTGTAATTGTAAACCAAATGAGAATTACTCATACAAAATGCTTAAAAACCACATGAAAAAATATATATAAAATCTTATTTGATGAAAATAATTCCCAAACTGAATTCTTATTATACACCTGTAAGTTCCTGGATAAATATATATCTTCACTCTTTCTGTATTGTCTTCTGGAATCATATCAACAGCCCCTTGAACAGTTGGTGAATCTCCGTTACCACTTTGATCTACCACAATAACTCTACCACTAACAGCGGAGGAGAGACTGTGCTCATCCACTATGAAGTCATCCCATGTAATGAAGTTTCTAGTATTGCCACTAACACCTTGCACCGCCTGAAAACACACCAACAACAAAACTGGAAAAACCAAATGCAAAACTTGAAAAAATGATAACCTCATCTTATTAGCCATCCCTCCTCTGGAACACAACACTCGAGTTATGTGAGTTCCTCTCACACAAGTTAATGCTATAAAGGATCGTAAGAATAAATCAATATGTACGGGGGAGTTATCCAATCCTGGTCCCTGGAGGAAGGACTTCAATTTCATGAAGTGAGAGATAATAGTACTCAAAGAATGGGAATTCAAAGATGAAAATTGAGTTTATTTGAAGGGATTCCAGATCTACGTTTAAGAAGAAAATCATAAAATGAAACTGAACTAAATATTAATTAATTTCAGCAGAAAGAGTGATGTTGTTGAAGTTATAAAAGAACATAGCAACTAGAAGAGCGGTTATAGCTTCATAGGGCATACAAAAGCATTGGATGCAATAAAGATTCTCTTCTTTCTTTTTTTTCTATTTTTTTTTACGTTTACAATTTCTATTAATTAGTTAGGATTAAATATGATCCCAATGTACACTAGTGTTTAAGACTGGAATAGTAGTTGTAAATTGCAAGATTAATGGTAATTAATAAGAAAATCGACTTTGGGTAGCTATAGAGACATATAGTTGTATTTCAAAATTATTCCATATAATATTTATCCAAAAAAATACACGATTATAGCATTGTTTTTATTTTATTTTTAAGGGTCGTGTTAAAAGATTTCTTCGGTCAGTCAACGAAGATAAAAATGATGTTGTTTTGGAATGGAAACTAAAGTATTTTTGTAATTATAATATATTACAAGGTTATATTAATCTTTATCATTATAATTTTTTTAATTTTATAACCCCAAAATGGGCTTTTTTACCCTTATAACCTTTAATTAATAATTAATTACCAATTTGACCTTCATTTGAAACTAATTCGAAAATTTAACCCCTTCAGAAAACATAACACCAATCTGCCCCTGTTTGACCGTTGACTATGAAGCCTACCCGGGTACACCCCTCCCTACCCTGGTATT
>NW_026899584.1:0-88419 GCF_033153095.1 Gastrolobium bilobum | reverse complement strand
TGAAAAGCTTGAAGTTAATAGACTTGCCTAAGCTTGAGAAGATAGGCTTTGAACAAGACATACTTCTTCAAAGGATAGAGTTCTTGATTTTAGAAAGTTGTCCTCGATTGGTCACTATAGTGCCTACCTCTGTATCTCTTACTCACTTGACAGATCTGGAAGTGGTTAATTGTAATGGATTGAAAAATTTAATTCCACCATCGACTGCAAAAAGCTTGATTCATCTCAGAACAATGAAGGTAATCAAATGTGAATCTCTGAAGGAAATTGTATCAGAGCAAGGAAATGCAGACTTTGTTGACATTGTTTTCAAACAACTAAAAAATCTGGAACTTGTGTCGCTGAAGAACCTCAAAAGTTTCTGCAGCTCTAACAATTGTGGCTTCGAGTTCCCATCGTTGGAGAAATTAGTAGTGAGTGGATGTACCAAAATGGAAAATTTCTCTGAAAAAGTCAAGTGCACTTCAATTTTACAAAAAATATATGTTGTACATGAACAAGAGAAAAGATGGTCCTGGCATGGTCATTTAAAAGATACTATACAAAACATGTTTGCGGAAAAGGTACGTGCATATTAACTAATTTAAAACAAATATTGATCTGCATTTCAAAAAAGGAAAAAAAAATGACAATTATGATTTAGTACTGAGATATCAACTTTAGTCCATTTTGCTACTTGCTCGAGTTTCTCTTTTCAATTTAATGATGCTGATTAGAAAAGCAGTGTAATGATGTTTATAGCTTTTCATTTGGGCTCGATGAAATATGATAAATCTGATTATATACTTATTTGCAATATTTGCAGAAATTTTTTGAAGGCTTGGAGAAGATGAGTCTTTCCGAACATCCTAAGCTACAACAAGCCTGGAATGATGGAGTTGATATAGAAAACAATTGGTTTTACAGTTTGAAAACTTTGAAGCTGGTCAACTGTGAAATTCAACCACCATGTGCAATTCCATCACATGTTCTTCCTTATTTAAATAGATTAAAAGAATTGGAAGTACGGAATTGTAAGAAAGTAAAGGCAGTTTTTGATATGAATGGCACTGAGATTATAGAAACATCATTCCAGTTGAAGAAATTGACTTTAAGTCGGCTAGATGAGCTGACGCATGTGTGGAAAAAGACTGGTCAAGGAACTCTCAAATTTCAAAATCTACAAGAAGTCTTTATTAGTAGTTGTTATAAACTGGGAACTCTGTTTCCCGCTGCCCTGGCCAAAAATCTTAAGAAGCTTGAGAAACTTGAAGTACAAAATTGTGAGAAGTTGGAAGAAATTGTTGGACAGGAAGAAGAAGCAGTTGCACAAGAAACAGAAGAAATTGTTGTACAGGAAGAAGCAGCAGTTGCACAAGTAACTGAAAAGTTTGTGTTCCCTCGTCTAACCTCGCTGGTTCTTTGGAATTTGCCACGACTCACTCACTTTTGCCCTGGAACAATCACTTTGGAATGCCCCTCGTTAAATCATTTATCAGTGGGCAATTGCAAGTTGGTGCTATTTCCAAGTGTAAATCAATGGGTAAGTAGCTTAAAATCAAATGATTTTTTTTTTATTATTATTATTATTATTATTATTATTTCTCCATGTTTCTGAGACCTGATTAAGAGTAACAAGCCTCTTGCAACTTAAACTAATGATGATATAAAATAATTGTAATGTGCTTACAACTACACCAAACTAGTAAATAGTTTTTTAATCCCCTATTTTGATAATTTATTTCTAAAAATGCCCTTGTTTTGTGGAAAATAAATGAGAGCCTAGAACTCTCTTAACATTTGTTCTTCTCATCTTCTAATTAACAACCCTTTCTTTTCGATTTGTTTTTCCTTTACTAGGCCATTTCCAACCTGGAGGAATTGGTGCTCGATGGGAAACAAACTTTGGATGAGAAGGAGGAGTCTACTATGCTCTTTGAAATACTCGAAAAGGCACCCAATTTAGAAGATCTGACTATACTTATGCTCTCACAAAAGCCCAAAATTGCTGAACGAGGGATGCCTGGACATTTGAAAGTATTGACACTTCACAAAGTTGATGTGCTCAAGCGCATTGGGTCAGAGGACTCATCATGGTTAAACACACTCTGTGAAAAGCTCCACAAACTGTATGTTTCCTGGTGTCCTGAGTTGACAACATTAGTACATTCTCATTCTGGTGTATCTTTCTCCTATCTAAAGGAATTAAGTATATGGGCATGTCATAAATTGGAGTATTTGTTCACATCTTCAACTGTAAAAATGTTAAATAGCCTTGAGAAGATTGAAGTTGAGAATTGTGCACATATGATAGAGATAGTGGAAAAAGAGCAAGTTGAAACAACTTCAGAAGGGATCAAATTTGAGCGGCTGACCTGGATACTTCTAAAAGATTTATTAAGGCTGAAACATTTTTATTCAGGCAATGAAACCTTGGAATTACCGTCTCTGATACAAGTGGACATAATGAATTGCTACAGGATGGAAATTTTTTCCCAAGGATCAGTAAATTCCAGATCTTTTAGGGGAATTCAAGCTTCGGCTAACTCAAATGATGATTTGATCTTCAACAATGATGTTAACGACTCTCTAAAAAAGGTGTTTCTTCTACGGCAGGTAAGGACCTCATCCACATCAATTAATTATGAATTCAATTTTTTCGTTAATTTAATTAATCTCTTCATACGAGCCTTATCCAAACAATCAATTATAGCATTGCATAACAATATCTATATACTTCCTTTCCTTACAGTTATGATTCTAATATTTTGATAATTTGTTGGTAACTTAATATCTTCATGACTTTCCTATCATTATATTTATGAATACATTTTACTCGCTATTTTGCAAGAAATGTTAGCCATTTACATTAAGTGTGTTTTTAAGAAAATTGGGTTATAGTGCCGTTTACGTTATACTTGTGCAGCTAAGGTTTCGATGGGATTTTACATTTTACACTTCCGTCGATTGCTTTTACTCATATGTAACTATATAAAATAAAATTGTTTCATATTTATAATCGGTGTTGTACAAAACAATCAAGCGAGCAAATGCCAAGTCATGCATTGGTCTCGGCTTTTGATGGAACTGACCTTCTCTTGTAAAAAAAAAGTAGAAAGGAAAATGCTTACAATGAGGTAAAATGATGAACGAAAGAGATTTGTAAAGAAGAGAAACTGAGGAATTATAATACTTCAATATGACAAAAAAAAAAGAAAAAAAAGAAAGATGAGTACAACACATTTGAAATTCTACATAATGACAAACGATAATAATGTATCCTTCAATAAGTATTAAGTACTAACTAGTTTCATATCTTTATTCTTTATCTTGCTCAGGGTCATTTGGTTATCGGGGATTCTCCAGTATTGCAAAAGATATGGCTTAAGTCAGAGTCAGTCCCAGACTGGGGCTTCCGTTATTTAATTTCTTTAGTCGTGGAAGGGTGTAAATTTGTATCAGATGCCATACTACCTTCTCATTTACTTCCTGTCCTAATTAACTTGGAAGAGTTGCAAGTGAGAAAATGTAATCTTGTTAAGGCAATATTTGATCATATGATTTATATGGGAACTGCTCCTGAACCCCTCTCCATTCGCTTAAAGAAACTGATTTTGGACCAATTGCCCTGTCTTGAACATATCTGGAATAAGGATCCTCAAGGAAGTCTCAGCCTTCCATTTCTAGAAGAAGTTTGGGTTGATGGATGTAAAAGTATGAAAAGTTTGTTTCCAGCATCAGTAGTCAAAGATGGACTACAGAAACTTGATGTGAAAAACTGTGAAGGGTTACAGGAAATTTTTGCAAAGGGTGAAGCAACCAAAGAAGAAGCAGATAAAGAACTTGCTATATTGCCTAAAATAAGTTCATTGAGGCTACAAAATTTGCCAAGTCTAGAGCACATTTGGAATAAGGATCCTCAAGGAAGTCTCAGCCTTCCATTTCTAGAAGAAGTTTATGTTGATGGATGTAAAAGAATAAAAAGTTTGTTTCCAGCATCAGTAGCCACAGATGGACTAAAAGAACTTCACGTGAAAAACTGTGAAGGGTTAGAGGATATTTTTGCAAAGGATGAAGCAACCAAAGACGAAGTAAATAAAGAACTTATTATATTACCCAACATAACTTCTCTAAGGCTACGGAATTTGCCAAATCTGAGGTGCATTTATCCTGGAATGCACATTCTAGAATGGCCTAGTTTAAAAGAAATAGATGTAATGCTGGAGATTCTTTTAAAGGAGTTTCAAACTTTTCCAGATTCCCTTCCAAAGGGTCAAGATAGTTCTCCAACAGACGAGCAAGTCTTTATCTCACTTGAAAAGGTATGAACTGTTTTTGTATACGAAAGCTCTCGCCTAAACACTTTGCATTTTTTGCGTATAAAATTATTGTCAGGATATATAGAATCCTCCTTGTGTTACAAATTTGTGATTGACTTTATCTTGTGTTTGTGTATAAGGCTATTTATCTAGAGATGAGAGATTCTTAGATAGTAAAAGAAATTGTTATATATTCATATTGCACATATTATTGGGCAAATGATAATCGGTCAAATAGATTTGTTAGTTATGGTAATTGCCATTAGAAAAATTGCTTTAAACTACTTCTTAAACTTGCTATTTCTATATCCCTAGTTTCCTCTCACATGATAAGCCTGGAGATGCACTGGCATGTAAAATACAAAGATTCTCATGGTTATTCTGATATCTTAGATATTTAGGTATATTTCAAGTCTGTGTTTTGATTTCCCTCTCTTAGAGTTATTTCTCCTTAATTAGATACATCATTGGACTATGAAAGGTTAATGTCTTATTAAGTCCCTATGCATGGGAAAAATGAAAAAACTTTATGGAAAAATTTAAGGTTGCATTAAAATTCTCATTAAATGGAGTAGAAGAGAGTCATCCTAGCCATCTATAAGAGCAAGTAATTGTCAAGTAAGAAGAGAGATCTTCTTTAGAGAGAGAGAGAGTCTATTTTTAATCAATCCTTCTATTTGGTGAGGAATTGAGAGTAAGCCTCTCTGTTTCATACTAGAGAGAAATACCTATTGTAATCCGATTTTCATAATGGATCATTTTTCTTGGACCTTTGGTCCCGTGCTTTTTTACTCCTCAAATTGAGGGGGTTTTCCACATTATAAATTTGTTTGCTCTTCTTCTCTTCTCTTATCACCTTTTTTCTTTTTTCTTTTGACTTATTCCTACAAATATCGAATAACAATTTTCCCCAACAACGGTATCAAAGCTTTTAGACCAAGGACGTGATTAGAATCAAGATGGAGGTTATCGTCACTCATTATGGTGACAAGTTAAAGTTCATTGTGGAGAATTACTCCTATTAGAAACCCATGATAGAGGACCACCTTTACTGTAAGGATTTGTATGAATTGATCCTAAGCATAAAGAAGCCAAAAAGAAAGAGTGATAAAGAATAGGAACTTCTGAATTGCAAAAAGGTTGCAATGATTCGCAAATAGATCGGCAAAAGCTTGTTCGAGCATATGTCAACATATACCCGCGCTTATGAATTGTGGTTGAAGCAAGAATCTATGACCCAAAAGAAGACATTTCATAATAAAGCTCACCTGGTGCGATGGTTGGCGGATTAGAACTTTAAAGTTGGAAGCTTAAACACCTACAAGGAATCGTGAATCAATTAACAAAGATTAAGATGAAAATTGATGACGAGATGTAAGCCCTTATACTCCTTAGCTATTGGAACAACCCTTGAAGACTGTATCTTCCAAATTGGAGAAGATAATTACCTTAACGTTGCCTATGATGATTATTCGTTGATAGTTGATTTGAGTACATCCTGTAATGTTACTCCTCATGAAGGTTTCTTTACCTTAACGTTGCCTATGATGATTATTCGTTGATAGTTGATTTGAGTACATCCTGTAATGTTACTCCTCATGAAGGTTTCTTTCCGTCCTACCGAAGTGGTGGCTTCAACACAGTCAAAATGGGAAATCAATTTACCAGCAAAATCGTTGGGATTGGTTAAGTCACTTTGATGACTAATGTGGGATGCAAGTTATACTTAAGGAGTTAAAACATGTTCCGAACATATAACCCAACCACATATCTACTAGCAGATTGAAACTCATTAAAGGGAGTATGGTCATTGATGAGGTAAGAAAGAAGGCATCTGGTACGTTATGCAAGGAATAATTAGCAAAGGAGGGGTCAGCGTTGCCTAAGATGGATCAAGCATGGAGCTATGGCACAAAAGGCATCACATGAGGGAAAAAGGATTTCTTGCTAAAAAAGAATTGCTAACTGACGTGAAAGGTCGAGTGCTAGAGTCGTGCACTCACTACTTAATTGGTAAACAATGTTAAGTATCATTCTAGAAACTAGATCAACCTAGAAGGAGAAGTTATATCCTTGACCTGATCCATACTGATGTCTGTTCTATGACTGAAAAATCTCTTGGCAATGCATACTATTTTCTCACCTTTATTGATGATCATTCAAGAAAAGTGTGGGTGTCTTTGTTAAACATGAAATATCAAGTCCTCCAATCATTTAAAGAGTATCATGCCATGGTAGAACAACAGTCAGAGAGATAATTGAAGAGTATGCGAGCAAATAATGGTGGCTAGCACCGTGGTCCATTTGAAGCAAGTTGTAAGTCAAAAGGTTTCAAACTAGAGAAGACCCCTCCAAAGACGTCACAACTAAATAGTATAGCTGAAAGGATAAATTGAACCATTAAAGATAGTCCTTTATGCATGATATCTTATGCCAAATTACCCAAGCCATTTTGGAGAGAGGTTGCGAAGACCGCAATTGACTTAATCATCCTATCACCTTCAAGACCCCTAGATGGAGAAATTCCAGACAAAGTTTGGATAAGAAATTAGAAGCTGTCATTCAATCACTCCAAAGTCTTTAGTTTTCGAGTGTTCATTTACATTCCTAAAGAAAATGATCTAAACTTATTGCAAAGACCAAAGAGTGTATATACCTCAGTTCACTAAGAGATGAGTTTGGCTATCGCTTATAGTATCCTATCAAAAGAAACATTGTGAGGAGTCAATATGTTGTCTTCTTCAAAGATCAAACTCTTGAAGATATCAATAAGCCCAAGGTGAGGGTTGTTACCCAATCTGATCTTGTATTACCCTAGAGAACATGATGAATTAGGAGGAGAGCCATTACAAGTTAACAATGAAAAAGGTAGTTGTGAAAATATAGCTCCAGCGACCCAGGAGCCTTTTGACACTACAAGAAAAAAAATTATTAGTGACGAAATTTTATGAAATTTCGTTACAAATTCCTACGTCGGAAGTAAATTTCGTCACAAATTCCTACGTCGTAAGTTCATTTGTGACGGAATTTGATTATTTGTGTCGAAAATTTTCATTTGTGACAAAATTTATGACGAAATTTTTTGTCACAAATAAACTTTTTTCTTGGAGATGGTAGTTCCCAACAAAGGAGATCCCGACGAATTAGAGCCTCAAGCTCAACCACATTTGCAGCAATCCACTAGAACCAAGCATCCCTTCACCAAAGAGAGACTATTCGTAATCCATCATTTTGTTGGGTGAGGAATTGAGTAAACATCTTATTTTTTTACCAGAGAGAAATACCCCTTGTAATCTCATTTTCAAAGTGAGCGATATCTCTCGGACCTTTGGTCCCATAGTATTTTACTCCTCACATTTAGGAAGTTTTTCATGTTAAAAATGTGTCATCTTCATCTCTAGTCTGATCCTCTCTCTCTTTTAACTTATTGATACCATAGGGAAAAACAATTTTTCCCAACACCTCGACAATCTTGAAAGAAATTTTAAAGTATCATGCCTAGTCTTTTGAGATTCTTATAATTTCAAAAATAGGAGTGTAAATATGTTTGACTTAGACTTGACTTGAAAAAAAGAAGAAGAAGAAAATGTTAAGTTTAGCTGATTTATTTAGATGAGCCAAATTTAAATTTTGAACTTTATTTTTCTAAAAATATTAACCTTGTGATTGAGTTGATTAATTGTTCTTTTTTATCAAATATGTTCTTAAAATATTATTTAAGTTTATTAATCTAGTATTTATTAGATATTTTTATAATAAAAAGTGAAGTAAAAATAGAAAGAGAGTAAAAAAAATAAAATCTTTGTATATGAAAGTAACGTAATTATGGTTCTATAGATGGAATTTCAATTTACTAAGAATAGAAATATATAATTAGTATTTTTATATATACATACATAAGTTATTCACAGAATTTTTTTTGGATAGGTTATTCTGCCTATTCTTAATTTGACTATCTTTGCGTACCCCTCTCAATATCGTTAGATTATAATATCCTCAAACGTTGGAGATTTGCGGGATAAAATAAATTCTTTTATCCCCTTTCTTTCTCCTCACTGCCTCCCACCCTTTCTCTGTCATCCCACCCCCTTCAACGACCATCATCTTCATCAAGCCTACCATCAATTTTGGAATTTTATAAAGGACAGAGTCGAAAATTCAAATTTAAGAGGTGTTTCTCTTTCGCCAACGATTATTTTTCCCTTGACCCATTGTAATTGATACTATTCCAAATTTTGTCAGAGTTTGCTAATTAATCATATATGTCGAATTCACATTATTATTTAATTATAGATCTTTGGTTAATTTGATTTTATCCTCATGCGATCTTGTCGACTTGCTTGCGTTTGTACTCGCTTAGTTGCTGAAGCGCCATTGAAGAGAGAGAAAGCTAGGGATTTGGTATTCGAATAAATGTCATACTATTGGCATCTTGGACATCAACCACGTTCAACAGAACTATTTTACCAGAGGCATAACAAATAGATGTGAACAAAAAATCAATTCAAACTTATAAGGAATTTTGATTGTATGTGTTTCTCTGTTTCTATTTTTATCGATAGAGAAAAAGGGTAGGAGAGAGAAAGGGTAGGAGACAGTGAGGAGGAAAAAATTGGGTAAAAGGGTTTATTTTATCTTGCAAATCTCCACCGTTGGATGAGATTATAATCTAACGGTGTTAGGAGAGGTAGATAAAAGTAGGCAAATTAAGAGTAGGCAAAATAACCTATCCTTTTTTTTTTGATACATTTATTCACGGACTTTTAATATCAATCATATAAGATCATTTGAGGTGAGGTGACTTATATAATTGAGTCTAAAGTTAAGCTTGCTAGCTTGTTTAATAAAACAAAGGGATAAGTTATTCTACCTACCTCTTTTTTTTTTGTCTTCTTTTGCCTACCACTCTCCAACACCATATTAGAATCTCAACTATCTTTATTATTTCTCTCTCCTATTGAGATTCTGATCTAATGACGTTAGAGTGGTAAGTAAAAGTAGGCAGTAAAAAAGGTAGATAGAATAAACTATCCTTAAAACAAATAAGCTTGGTTGAATATTCAAAAAGATGAGTTCAAATAGTTCCCAAATAACCTCATTTATACTCATGTTTCAAAGGATGTTATATAGGCATTTTAGTCGAATAACGCTTTTATAATAAACGTTGCACTTATATCTTATGGTATTTAGTTTTTTTTTGGAAATAGTAATGGTATTTAGTTGAAATAAAAGTAGATTGCAACTCTCAAGCATGTCTCTTGAACTTTTCTTTTACTATAACAAAACAAAAATATATCCACTCAACTCTTTAAACCTCGATGAAGTAACCCATTTGTAATAAATTCAGATCCCATTTTTTTTATTTAATAAATCATTATCTAAATTTTTTCCTCTTCAGTTAATTATATATCAAGGAATCTATAGCAATCAAGATTTATCATTATCCTCTTTTCCTAGTTCTTTGTTATTAGATTAATTTATATTTTTCTTAGTTGTTTAAATTATCTTATTAGGAGTTATGTTATGACGGTTATTAGTTTTAAATTCAAATTATGCTTTTTTTATCTTTGTCGAAGTTGTAATTCTATAAATTACACAAAAATAAAAACTAAAAAAATTCAAATCTCCCTATCTCGAATCTCTCCTCTTCATATATATATTTTTTATTCCCAACAGAATCCTTTTTTGCCTTCTCATCTTTCTTATTTATTTTGAATTCTAGGTTACTCCCAACTTGAAGGTACTATGGCTCACTAAGGAAGAAGCCATGAAAATGGAGCAAGGAAAACTTCATGTTGACCATCAAAGAATAAACTCCCTCAATTTGCAATTCTTTCATGATGAATCAGAAGAATTTCCATTTGTTTTCCTTTCAAAGTTGACGTTATCCAGAATTGAAAAGCTTGGGGTGGTTGATAATGCCTTCAAAGAGATATTCCCCTCTCAAAGGCCTGACATAGATTGTACTAAAATCCTTTCACAGCTTAAAGGATTGGAGCTTCAGAGTCTGTCTCAGCTTAAATCCATAGGGTTAGAGCATTCCTGGGTAGGCCCATTCCTTGGAAATCTAGAAACATTACTTGTTTCGGCATGCAATTGTTTGACAAACTTGACACCATCCACTTTGTCTTTCTGCAATCTGATACAGCTTAATGTAAAGGATTGTGGTGGATTGAAATATTTGTTCACATCCTCAACCGTCAAAACATTGCCTAAACTGGAGAAGATGCGTATAGCCAACTGTGTATCAATAGAAGAAATAGTGTTTACAGAGGGCGAGGAACAAGATACAGATAATATGATAATATTCGTGCAGCTTGGGGAATTGACTCTTGACTCGTTGCCAGAACTTAAATCCTTTTGCTCGGGGAGTTCCTTTTTGCATTTCCCAACCTTGTCTGAGGTGTCCATCACCCGATGCCAAAGCATGAAATGTTTCTGTAATGGTGCCTTTGAAGAATATGGTAAAGTGGAGATGAGAATAGACGGTGCATGGTGTTCTGGAATGAATATAAATAATATAATAAAAAAACAAGTGGGAGAATACAACCGAGGATGCTGATGAACCAATGAGTTAGTGTATGTGAGTATATTATTTGCTGATTCTTATGGACATGCAATATATGTTATTTAACTAACTTCCTCTCTGTCTTCTCAATTTGCATATTTTCGTGTTGTGCAGTGCACTAATTGGAAGCTAAGCACACCAGAAAAATTATATTGCCTCAATTTTGGAACATATTATCTGCTAAATTCCTTCAACTATTGTTAATTGACTGAGAAGGCTCATTTCATCATCTAATTATTAGTGGTCATTTGTTTATGTCCTCTACATCTATGAAGATTTCGGAACGTTAAATCAATATGTATTTTAACTAAATTATTTTGATCTCATCTGATCACATCATTTTTTGTTAATAATTTGTTTCAGGAAATTGTTGTCCGGTGGGAGAAAGCTTATTCTTATTGCATTCACTTATGCTAGCCTTGAAAATTTGTTGTCTAGTTTTTCAAGAAGCAACAGAGCAGAAAACATGGAATGTTGGTGAGTTTATTATATGGGAAAAATGTTTATCCTTTTAAATAACACAACTTATATCCTTTCACTCTCACAATGAGGTGGGACCCACACCTTTATTTTTTTTGTCAACTCTCTCTCCTTCTTTATCTATCTCTTTCTCTCTCTTAAAATGACACAACTTTACATCCTTTAAAATGACACACACTTTACCCTTATTATATTTCCTGCATTTATTTTTTCCATCTCATGAAAACATGAATTTGAAAATAGTAAAACATTATAAGTTCATTTTGAGAAATAAAAAAGAATGTTCATAAATGATAATGGATTCAATTTGATTTAGCATGCATAGAAACTCATAATCGTTAGACCTAGAATTTTAAAATTAGGCTAGCTAACAAATCAAATAAACATCTACATTTCATGGTCTCATGCACATATTCGTATGCTTTATGAAATATGATTCAAACATGAATTTTTTTCTTATGAAAGTTTGGGTGCCAACCACTGCATTAATGAATAGACTCAACATTTTCCTTGTTTTTTAAAAGTTTGAAACTATTTTAACTTTCTACAACTATCTAATGTATTTTTAATTTGAAGGTTCTACGGGACTCAAAGAATGCAATTAGATGATAAGTGGATAACATCATGACAACAACTATTGGCAAATTGAGGGCTTTTCTTTTCTTGTGGAGTGTGGTGCTCATGAATAAAGTTTACCTGTATATGCTTACAGGAAGTGTGTATGATTTTGAAGTTGCTGAATAAAGTTGTCCTGTATTTTTATACAGGAGTTGAGGTGTGTACGGTTTTTTTTAAGTTACAAGGGTATTTCATAAATAAATTTGACTTGCATTTCTAGACGAGGTTTGCCTTGCTTGTAATTATGTTACAAAAGGGTACTGTCCTATGACTGTGACTGAAGTTATCATGGAGAAAGCTGGCAACTTGACATGTATTTCTACATGTGGTGTGCAATTTTTAAGAGTGTTTTAGAATAAGTTGATTCGTATTTTGACAGGTATTGTGTACAATGTTTATGTTTTGGAATGTATGATGAATAACTTGACAAGTATTTCTGCAGGCTGTGTGGTTTTCAAGTTATGGAATATTTCATGAATAAATTGACTGTTCCTACATTTGTGTACTATTTTCAAGTTGAAAATTGGGTTCAAGAATAAAGTTAACAGGTATATCTGCATGGATTATATATGATTTTTAAACTACAGAAAGAGTGGTTCATAAAGTTTGTGTGTTTCCTCAAGATACGTGTGTAGTCTTTTTTTATGGTAATTTGGAAAATTCCAAGTGATAGAAATGGTGTTCGTGAATCATGTTGACATGTGTTCACACAAGTGGTTAAGAATTTTAAAGTTGCAGATTGTAAATATAACGAGGAGAAAATGTGTATCATTTTAAATGAGAGATCTTATGTTATTTCATTCTTACAAAAAAGTTGAATCCATATTTTTAAAACTTTTTCCTCTCACAGTCTCTGATGATTATTCGTATATGTCATTTGAGTATTTAACAGTTACATTAATAATGGAATGTAATAAAACATTCCAGTGGAGGAGAGAGAAAAGGGTAAAAGGGTTTCAATTATCTTGCAAATCTTCTTTCCTTTCGTACAGATTGATTAGGGTTTGTTCCTAAACTTCCTAATTTCGTTAAACTTGAGAAATTGCTTTCCTTTCGACTCATTTGCAGAAGAGAAGCAAACTCTATAGGAATTTTCTTCGTTAATTCATTGGTACGCGATTAGAACGTGGGATCAACCGATATATGAAACTGAATACCCATACATCATTGTGATGCTACTGGTGTGGTAAAATCAATGATTAAAATGGGATGAGATTTGAAGATGAGCCTATATAATATTATAAATTAAGACATTTGTTCAATACAACAAACTGACCTTGAAAAACATAATGTAGATCAAAACATTTATTTAGATTACCATGTTACTGACTTAGCTATAACAGAATATAATCTGCTGACACTCAAACTTGGTTGGAGAGTATCCTATATATCCATCCACATAATGTAGGGGGAGTGTACAAACATGAGTTGTTTGCTTTGAAACAATCATTAGGGAATTTAGATTAACAAAGCAAATTCTTGTCAAAGAGACGTCTTCATCTTTCAAGGGAGGAGAGATAAAGGGTGAGGAGAAAAAAAGGGTAAAAGGATTTCTATTATCCCGCAAATCTCCATCATTAAATAAAATTAAAATCTAACAATGTTGAGAGAGGTAGGCAAAGGTAGGCAAAGGTAGGCAGAATAACCTATCACATTAACTATTACAAACAACACTTCAAAAATATAGAAATCAATCATAAATTATCAAAAACTACACTCCAAAAATATATAAATCAATCATAAATTATTACAAATAACACTTCAAAAATATATAAATTAATCATAAATTATTGTAAACAACACTCCAAAAATATATAAATCAATCATAAATTTTCATAATTAAAATTCCAAGACATTCCACATGGAAATGTTTTCTTTTATGATTATTAGGTAAATAATTTTTTTTATACATAGAAGAAATTCTAAAAACCAAGAGGTATATAATATTTTACTTTTTCCATATTAATTTTACAATTGACATGGTAATATTTTCCTATAAAGAGAGAGTAGATGAACCATTAGATGTTGATTCAAAATTGAGAGAAATCAAGAAGTGAATGGTCTTAGGGATCTAGAGGAAACTCTACTGAGAAAGAGGGGGACAAAAAGAAAGAAATTTTTAGAGAAAGGAAAATTTATAATAAGGAAGATAAAAGTAAATACTAAGCTAGGTGAGGATAATTTCTTTCTTTCATCTAAAATATAAACTCCACCAACAAAGCCTAGCACAGTTGGTAGATAACTGGGTTCCTTAAGCATGCTGACAGGGATTCGATTCCTGGCCGTGCGTATGGAAAAGGCTTTGTTGGGAAAGGTTTACCCACTTAATGTGATCTCCCGCATCGAAATAGTCTTCGGCCGGAGGATACCTTAGGAAACCAAAAAAAAAAAAATATAAACTCCATAGAAGTGCTATTTTGTTATTTATTTTACTTTTCCTCTTATTCCCTTGACATATCTCGATGAAAAACTATGTTCATTTTTATTTTATGTTATTTATTTTAGTAGTTTACATTTTTGCAATTTATAGTTTTTTTTTTTTGGTAAACTCAATTTATAGTTTTTCACTTTATATTTTAACAATTTATATTACAGCAATTTACATTTTTTGCAATTTATATTTTAAAAATTTATATTTTTGTAATTTATATTTTCGCACTTTATAATTATATGCGTAAATAGATATATTTACTGATTTATAATTTAATAATTTTTATTTCATTAATTTACTTTTCTGCAATTTATATTATTAAGCAAACGTAGAATTTTGCAATAACCAATTATGTGCATAGTAACATATATGTAATAGTGTTATATATGTAATGAATATGTACATATATTATTTAATTGTTTATTTTCATTTTTGCATGTTGATTATATTGATGTTATATCTTTAACTTTTATAAATAATCACAGTAAATTTTGCACGTTAAATATTGTATGATAAATTTCATACGATAAAAATTATTATAACATATTTTTTTTGAGATTTTCTGTAGTG
This sequence comes from Gastrolobium bilobum, assembly GCF_033153095.1. Taxonomy (NCBI): domain Eukaryota; kingdom Viridiplantae; phylum Streptophyta; class Magnoliopsida; order Fabales; family Fabaceae; genus Gastrolobium; species Gastrolobium bilobum. Next base: position 73,454 of record NW_026899584.1, on the reverse strand, counting down.
ATGTGATTGTTCTTACTTTTATCGTGATATCAAATTTAAATATTGATGTGTTATGATTAATGTTTAAAAACTCGGCCCGATTATCGACTCGGTAGAGATCAGAAGTCACGGGGTTATGTCATGGGTAACAAAATATACTTAACCCAATTTAATCAATTATATCCATAAATAAATATTACACAAGCTAATGAAAGTATCAAAGTATAAAACACATATTTCAATAGAGTTAATGAATCTATATTAATTCCTGAAAAGAATTAATACAAGTCTATTTTAAATTTTAAATGGATCACAAGTATATTTTTTTTAAGAAATTAAATTAAATCCCATAATTTTTGTAAATTCTCCATCTCCGCTGTAAGGGTCCAAATTTTGGAACAATGACTATTGTGCCACTGTTTCAAGACAAATTTACTTAAATGCCACGCCAAAAAACAATTTTACCAAACTGCTACGAGGGCAAATTCACCAGAGCAGTAGCGAACTTGGTATGCTGATGTGTCAGCTTCCTGGTAGTGTCAGAGTTCGCTTTTGACACAGGCGACTTCTGCTGCATGCAAGTCACGTGGTCTGCAGGCGACACATCAGCATACCAAGTTTGCTACTGCTCTGGACGAACTTGCCCTCGTGACAGTTTAGTAAAATTATTTTTTGGCGTGACATTTGAATAAATTTGTCTTTCTAAGAGTGGCACAAAAGTCACTATTTCCCAAATTTTTCGTCGTAAGAATATATCGACTTTAATATTATTTAATAGTTTGAGATAAAATGCATTTTATTTTAAAATGACTTTGGAATCTCTGTATCAAAATAAATAAATAAAAAGAAATTACTTAAGAAGAGCCTTTTTTCTAAACTGGCTATCCGTAGATCTCTAGCTCAAATACAATAACCGATGAACCACTGTTCATTACCTCTCGATCCTTTCCAGTCCGACTCTGTCTTCTTCTTAATCGGTTCAATGCAGAGGGGTGAAGGATCACGGGCAGTGTGGCGGACGTAGGTGAGTACAAGTTTATGTATGTGCACACACAAATTTTTTATAAAAAAAAAAAGAATAAAATATGTTTTGAGTCTTCAACTAAAATTATAAGATCCAATTTAATTTCTTAAAAATAAAGTTGACTCGTGATCCCTTTAAATTCTAAAATAAACCTATGTTAGTCCTTTTGAGAAATTAATGTGGGTCTTTTTGAATTTCAGAGGATTATAATTTTGATTATCTGGATCTATTTTTGAACTGAAGAATCACGAATAAATTTTTTTCCTGAGAGATTAAATTGAGGCCTGTAATTTTTGTTGATGACGCAAAATGTTGTATTGTAACAATTTAATTAACTCTTGATTACTTTTTTTATATTAAATTAAATTTTTTTTTATATATATTCTTTTGTATTTTAATATATTTTAAATTTTTTTTCTTTATTCTTTTATTGTAAATGTGCAGATATTAAATTTTTTTTCTATCTGCTGTTGATCACGGGGGATATGTCGTATAAGGGAGAGGTAATGATTAGAATTTGATTTGGAATAAAATTGACCTTCTCCATCATAAGAATTTCATGATAAGTAAATTAAGCATTTCATTATTTTATTTATCTTTTTCTTTCCGTAGTTTCTTTTATATTTATACTTATATTTACGTGTGTTTGTTTGTTTGTTATTGCTATACATCCTTGATAAAACACAATGGAAAGATAACCTCATATATATTAAGCATCATAAAATAATTTTGAATTAATACTATTTTGAGTCAGGTGTTTTTATTATGATTTTTGGATCGTTAGTTTTTATAATCCTTGATGGTTATTATGAGTGTTTGCGGAAAGATACATCGAACGATTCAACTAATTTTTTAGGATTTGGATTCTCTCATGTGAAAAAATATCATGTGGTCATATTATTTGATCACAATCACTTATTTAAAAATCATAATTTTTTCTTTATCTTATCTTATCATTAATAAGTATAAATGAGTGGTTGTGATCAAATAACATGATCATATAACTACTTTTCTATATGAGAGGATCCAAATCCAATTTTTTAACAATATAATCAATCAAATTAGTTTAGAACGTAAAGATGATTTAATCTGATTCTCTATAAACAAGTTCACCTCTTTTTAGGTTTTGAATTATAAATTTTTAAAAATTTAATTTCATCATCATCAAACACCAAATTCAAGTCTAAACTAGTTCATCAAAATACAAATAAAATAAAATAAAATCAAAATGATTCATTAAAATAAAGCAACATACAAATTTATATTCTAATTAAATTAACTGTTAATCCAATAATACTTGTCCAAATCAAAATAAGGAAATTAAGTATGACTTGAGATATAATAATGACAATCTCTTAAGTAAACTATTAATTTAAAAATATAAGTATAAAATTTCAATTCAGTTTGGATTGGATCTATTTTTGTATTTTTGTATTTTTTTTTAACTCTTATCCCATCTTATTACTTTTTTTTGAAGTTTTCCCAATTTTATCATTTATATGGTTTTTAATTTTTCAAATTTTACTTTTTTAAATTTTTTTTGAATTTGTTAAATTTTAGACACACCTTAGGAACATATATTTTTTATTAAGGGGGCGTTTGATTGAAGATAAATTTTAAGAATACTAGAGAAATGTAATTACTAGATATCCATAGGGAAAGTTGAATAGATGGAGAAGTTAAAAAAAAGTAGTTTGGTTTGACAAAATTTTATCAGGAAAATATATGACAAAAAGTGTGTCAACAGTGCTTTACCTGAGTTTTCTCAAAAAAACCACCCTCAAATCGGGTTTCTAAACAGTGCAAATTACTATCTTTCTCAAAAAGCCAGGCATTTCACATATATGGGTTTTGGTCAAAACCTGTTGAACCAAACATGGACAAGGGGAAATCCACATGAAAGTTGTCTGGGTTTCTTCAACAAAACTCCCAACCAAAAACCACCTTGATAGATTGTTTGAAAGTGGCTGGCTTGTTAGACCTACTTGTAAATTTGGGCTAAAGTCAAATGTATCAGTGCTGATCCGAGCTTTGCGGTATGATGCTTCCTTTCATCATTTAGTTCAAACTTTATTTTCAAATCTTCAACTCATCAAATATTCATTAACAATATAAAAATGGGGGCAAAAAAAACGAGCTCATCTTATAAATTTTTCTGAGACGACTTGAGAAGTGGTTTGAGGTAGTCATGTGAAGAAGAATTAAATAACACAGGATACAAGATATATAGCTCACACTTAAAAGTTTAATAATTGCAACGTGTACCTCTATAGGACAAATAAAAATAGATTTCAATGCATTTGTCTGCTATTAACAGGCTGTAGCATGTGAACGTGAACAGAGGATCTAATTAATGAAATAGATAAATTCTTATATTTCTGTATACTTCATAGCAAATACTAGATTTGTGCTCCGAATCTCTATGTGCCAACCTTGATTTCTGTAACTTCATTTTCAAAACCATCTCAATGCTTTGAAGTGAAGGATTTTATAGCCCTTCTTTGCCACTGGTGGATTGAAGCTTTCTTCTTTTACTCAGAGCTTCCAGTAGTTTTTGTTGCCTTCACAATGGTTAAGTTAAAGACCAGTCGCCACTTGATCCACCGTATTTGAAGTTGAGGTTCGTTTTTGTCTTGTTGATCATCTATCACTAGAAATGTTTGTTTCTTGAATAATGCGTTCCATTCAATTTACTATATAATATGTATAATTTGATGTTTATCTTCTCCACAAAAATGATAAATATGACGATAAAAAATGTTTTTATTTGTTAAGCTGATTTACCTTGGTTGATTATTTTGACATGATTGGGTAGATGATACAATATTGATTATTTAATTTCAATAAAGCAAATAATTTTTGTATAAAAGAATTAAAAGTCTTTTTTTCAAGACCGAAAGTAACTGAAAATGAGTTTAAATATGAAATATTTGTGTAGCGTGCAGGAAGGATTCTACAGAGCTTCTGGTTGTTGTTGATCCACATGATTTGAAGTTGAGGTTTGTTTCTGTCTTACTTATCTTGCATTCTTGCTTATTGAGCTAGCTCCTTTAACGAAAGATAATTATTGACACAATGCATGTTTGTCTATCATAAGAAATGTTTGCTGCTTAGAATGTTAAGCTCCATTGCGTCTCTGAATATAATATTCGGTATTAATCTTTTCTCTAAAAATGTTGAAAATGGCTATAGAAAAATGTTTTCATTTGTTAAGCTAAAATGCATTGATGATATATTTGGCATAATTTGAAAGATGATACATTGATTATATAAGGTCAATAAAAAAATATCTTTTGTTTAACTCCAAAATAAAAATAAAAATTGTCATTGTTTCCATTAAGTAAAAGTAATTGATCATAAATGCTTGAGAAAATTACAGTTAGAAATTAATGTATTCTATTTAAAGTTATCTTACTTTTGGTGAGCAAGATACCATTTTATTATCCAATCTTATTTTGGGCATCTTCAAGGACAAATAATTCCCTTAATTGAATTAGGTTGATGTGTTCTGAATATATATAACTATTTTAAATATGAAATAAATATGTAAGTAGAAACTTATGCAATTATCTAATGTAAAATTATGTTTAATAAGATTATTATTAACTTAATTTATATAAGTTGTAGTTTTGCTACTTCCCGTGGTTTAACAAAAATCTATCGTTATGTGTCTTCGTCTAAGTTGAGATCACAACGTGAAAGTTCCCCCCTCTAAGTTGAGATTTGAATTAGCTATGATCTTATGTAAATCACTAAAGTTATTTACGATTAGCTCAATCCTAATGTTTTTCTTTTTTAGTAAATAGCTCACTCGTAATAACTTTTTTTTTTTTTTTGGATAATCTCACTAGTAATAATTTAAATAATACGAAATTCATTTAAAAAATCACTAATAATAAAAAATTATATCATGTATCGACAAAGATTTTTATTCTTACTTTGACATCGTGCATAGTATTGTAACTTTTTTTTCCACCAACTTTCAGAAATGAAGAATCGAAAAAGTGTATCTCGAAATATCAACTCATATTTGTAAGGTTTTAACAAAGGATTTTCTTTTTTTATTATTTACATTTCAAAAGTATTGACGAGTTTTTGAATCATTAACTAATTGGTGATGCATTTATTATATTGTTACAATTGTTAGTTTTAGGGCGATATATTGAACTACATATCCGACTATACGAGGACCGAGGTTATGCAATATATTGTTATTTTATTTTTCATTTATTATAAAAAAGAAATTGAACTTTTATTGTGAAAAATATTGTAATTCATTTGACACTTTGATGTGATGTTGATTATAGAGATTTATTCAAATTCTCGAGTGATCACAGATTCACAATTCACAAGTATATTATTAGACGAGTTTTGAAAATATTCGTGATAAAAGTGGAATATAAAATAAATTTAATAGACAAAATGTCAAAATTTTCGTCTAACAAGTTTTATTCTTAAATTTTTATATTTGTGGGAAAAAGTAATTATGCCTATATATGCACAAAAGTAATTTGAAATATAATAGACAAAATATTGTTATTTAAAATAAATTTAATAGACAAAATGTCAAAATTTTCGTCTAACAAGTTTTATTCTTAAATTTTTATATTTGTGGGAAAAAATAATTATGCCTATATATGCACAAAAGTAATTTAAATATTACACACTGTTCTTTAATTGCAGTAAAAAGGAAAAGTATAGAAGATTTTATTAAAAAAAGAAGAAACTTTGTACAAACTTTTTTATGTCACAACCATTTAAGCACAAAAAATTATTTTTATTGAAGCTAACATTTTCATGTCATTAGAAGGGAATTTCTGTAGAACAAAAATCCTTTTTTTTTTTATTTACACCGTTTCAAATTTTTTTATAGGGGGCATTCTTCCAAATGGCTCTTTCAAATGATCAGATCTTATTGATTGAATATTAAATAAAGAACGAGTCTTTAGTCTTATAACATATTTGGTAAAATAAATATATTAATTTAAAAAGTTTATATGATGATTAAGTATTATTGATTAGCTTTTAAGGATATGATGGATTGTGGATCTGCTCTAATGTAAATGGTATGTACTTCTACGTCCACCAAATCATTAACTTATATTGGTTGATTGTAGACAAAATAGTATAGTAATGCTATATATTCTATTAAAAGTTTTGAACAAAGTTTGAATTTACTTTTTGTAAGTATAAAATTGTATTTATAAATAACAAGCTCTATATTTAAAAAAAAATTAAGTAAATTCTTTTACGTAGGTTTAAAATACAGCGTATCATATGTTTATTAACATTGTAACATTTCATAGATTTGATAAATCAAATTTAAATCTATTTAATTCCTCAAATTCATATTTAATTTTAAGTAGTGTCGCTTAATTTCTAATTTTTTGTAAAGACACCGATAATTATCAGAAATTATATAAATAAGTAAATAATATAGTTTACCTTGTAATTTTAAAAAAATGGAAGAAAATACTTGTTTTTCAATTCCAAATATTTTTAAAGTCCATTAATCGAACATGTACGTCGACAATGTATCTTATGTGGGTATAAATGCAATATTAACACAGAACTATGTTCATCTTGAATAATTTATTTTAAAGAATTTGTGATGCTTTTATTATAGAGAAAATTTTTTGTCCTTTTAAATAACACAACTTATATCATTCTACTATCATAAAGAGGTGAGGTTCACACCTTTATTTTTTTTGTCCACTCTCTTTTCTCTTTTATCTATCTTTTTCTCTCACTTAAAATAATATAATTTTACATCCTTTAAAATAATACACATTTTTCTTTTATTATATTATTACTGTTGTTAGTTTTTGGGCAATGTATTGATCCTTACGCAATATATTGTTATTTTATTTTACTATTATAAAAAAATTTGAACATTTATTGCGAAAGATATTGTAATTCAATTGACACTTTGATGTGATGTTGATGATAGAGATTTATTCAAATTCTCGACTGATCAGCTTTATGAATGGTTTGAAATCATGTCATACGAGAGTAAGTTATCTTCCTGCACACTATTCAAAAATTGTATTATATTATATTTTATTGTTTTTTGTTTTTTGTTTTTTTAAAGTGATGGGTGTTACGAATATCACAGTGAGAAGATCAACTAGGGTTAAAAGGAGTGCAACACGTCTACAAGACTATGTGGCTTAAGGCTCTTGAAGAAGGCCACGTGTGACTATAGCTTCTGTTAGTTGCTTTGATTAATTGTCTCTGTGTGTAGAGTTGCTGAGGAGTGTCAATAGATACATAGCATTACGTGTCATACAAATGTAAAGGGAATTGTATAAATTTACTTGAACACAGCCTATTAGGGGGTGAATAAAAATTCCTTGAGTTTTCCTTTCTACTTCTCTGTTCTTCCTCTGCCATTAGGGTTCATACCCTATTATTGGTGCTTTCATTCTTCTTCGATTTTCCTTCCATCACTGCCATGAAGGTGCAGGAATTATCGGACGAACTCAACTCGTTTCAACAACGAGTAGATTCGACTCTCGGTGAGCTTCGTCTTCAAGCTTCTGATACGAGGAATCAAATTGCTGATTTGGTGAATCAACTGCAACAATTTCAGGAAACTTTTCTGACGCGATCTGTGCATGCAAAGGATTCTTCAATGACTCCTCAGTTTTCTTCGTCGCTTTCCACACCGAAACATCATGATGTGGGAGATCAACGTGCCTTGCTTAAAGGAGTTCGTATGGAGATTCCGCTCTTTAATGGTTCGGCACCGAATGTGTGGATTTTCAAAGCTGAGCTATTCTTCCATCTCCAACACATTCCTGAAGAATCTAAGGTTCCCCTAGCTGGTATTCGCATGGAAGGTATGGCTGCCGCTTGGTTCCAGTGGATGTTTAATAGTGGAACTATTAATTCTTGGAAGGTTTTCACTGTAGCCTTACGCCAACGTTTTGGTACTTCCACTTTTGTAAGTCTTAAAGGTGCCTTATCTAAGCTTACTCAGACTTCAACTCTGAGTGATTATATTCAACGCTTTGAGTCTTTGGTTAATCAAGTTCCTGAATTGGATGATGATTTACTCATGCATTTTTTTGTTTCGGGACTACAAGCTGAACTCCGTAGTGCTGTGCAATTGAGAGCACCACTCACCTTGCATCAAGCGATCCAATTGGCCATGGCTTATGATGATCATCATGGCGAGCTTCGAGTTTCTTTTGCTGCGGGTTCAAAGAAATTTTTTCCTCGAGTTTCTGTTCCTGTTGAGAATACTCCCAAAGATCAACCAAATTCTGCTTCAAACCAGACCCGACCATTGGCACTACCTCCTCCCTCGAATTATAAACGTGTACTCAATGAGGATTTACAGAGGAAACGAGAGTTGGGGCTTTGCTATACCTGCGATGAGAAATGGACCAAACAGCATCGATGCAAGTCTAAATTGATGTTGTTCGTTGGGGAGGAGATTTCTGATGAGGTTGATATTGAGGATGAACAAATCTTGTGGCAGGCAGATTCAGGGTTGAATGAAACTACTTATGCATCATTACATGCCTTGGGTGTAAATGATCATCAACATTCCTTGACCTTCGTTACTTCCTTACACGGCACTGTTATATCTGTTTTGGTGGATTCTGGCAGCACACACAATTTTATTCAAAGTCAATTAGTTGATCAGTTTCACTTGCCTACAGTACGCTCACAGAAGCTTCGTGTCTTTCTTGGTAATGGTGAAATTTTGTTTTCAGACCGTAAATGTTTGCAAGTGCCTATTAAGTTGCAAGATGTCCTGTTTCATGTGGATTTTTGGGTTATTGAGCTCGCTACACTTCATGCCATTTTGGGTATGCCTTGGCTTGAATTACTTGGTAGAGTGACTCATGATTATAGACGGTTAACTATGGAATTTGTGTGGGAAGGATCACCTATTGTTCTTCAAGGAGTGCATTCGTTGGAGGTGACCAATTCTGCTTCAGGGGAAGGCAGCCTGGATTGTGCTACGTGTTGTGCTTTGGAGTTGCTGTCAGGTGAAGCACAAGGGGCTGTTGTCAATTCCGAGCTTTTGTCACTTAAGGCTAAGATTGACTCTAGGCTATGGAATGTGATTGTGTCTTATCAGGAGGTGTTTGTTGTTTCCTCTAAGCTTCCTCCTTTTCGTGGGATGGATCATTCTATTCAATTGTTGGAAGGGACCAATCCAATTAATGTTAGGCCATATAGGTATGCTCACTGCCAAAAGACTGAAATAGAGAAACAGGTGGGGAAATTGTTGAAGTCAGGACTGATTCAGAATTCCCATAGTCCCTTTTCTTCCCCAGTTTTATTGGTAAGAAAGCAAGACCACACTTGGCGGTTGTGTATAGACTATAGAGCTTTGAATGCTGCCACTATAAAGGATCGTTTTCCGATTCCCACAATTGATGAATTGTTGGATGAATTGGGCGGAGCCACTATATATTCTAAGCTGGACTTGCGGGCAGGGTATCACCAAATACGGATGAGTCCAATTGATGTGCCGAAGACTGCTTTTAGAACTCATGAAGGACACTACGAGTTCTTAGTTATGCCCTTCGGTTTAACCAATGCTCCCGCAACCTTCCAAGCTATGATGAACCACATATTCAAGCCTTACCTTTGCAAATTCATAATTGTATTTTTTGATGATATTTTGATTTTTAGCAGGTCCATATTGGAGCATGTCGAGCACCTAAAGCTGGCTTTACAATGTCTACAACAACATCTGTTTTTTGTGAAGGTTAGCAAGTGTGCCTTCGGAGTAGATACAATTGAATACCTGGGGCATGTTGTCTCTAGGCAAGGAGTTTTTGCTAACCCAAAGAAGATTGAAGCCATGTTGCATTGGCCAGAACCTAAGTCCCTTAAACAGCTTAGAGGATTCCTTGGCTTGACGGGATACTATCGACGATTTGTTAAGGGTTATGCTGCTATAACTCTCCCTCTCACAAATCTGTTAAAGGGTGTTGGCACTTTTTCTTGGCCCATCACAACAGCAACAACTTTTGGGCAACTCAAGGAGGTGATGACCTCTACCCCAGTTCTAGCTCTTCCAGATTTTGAAGCTCCTTTTGTGGTAGAAACCGATGCCTCTAATACTGGTATTGGAGCTGTTCTTTTACAACATGAAAAGCCTCTTTCATTCTTCAGCAAGAGATTGGGTACTCGTATGTCTCATGCCTCTACATATGTGAGAAAGTTATACGCTATTGTAGCTGCCATCAAACGCTGGCGACAATACCTTCTTGGTTCTGAATTTACAATTAGAACAGATCATCAAAGCATCAAAGAAATTCTGAATCAAACAATTCAGACCCCGGAGCAACAGAAATACTTGAGCAAGCTAATGGGTTATACCTTCACCATTGAGTATAAGGCTGGCTGTTCAAACAGGGTGGCTGATGGTTTATCTCGAGTTTATGAGAACGGTTCTGTGAATGCCTTGCTGTCCCAGCCCTCCTTTGATATTTTGAATGTTGTGAGACAACAAAATATTGCAGATACTTATTTGTTGCAACTGCATCAGCAGTGTCGTGATGGAGCAGTGACTGATTCCAGCATTTCCGTTCGTGGGGGTATCTTATTTCACAAGAACAGGTATCTCTTAAGTTCTGCATCTCCTTTGATTCCAGCTTTGATTAAGGAAGCCCATAGTTCCTTTGTTGGAGGTCATGCTGGAGTTCTAAGAACTTTCCTTCGCCTATCATCTACTTTTTATTGGCCTTCCATGAGGCAAGATGTTAAGCAAGTGGTTCGTGAGTGCCTCATTTGTCAACAAGTTAAGCCAGAAACTTCTAAAGCTTCAGGCTTACTGCAGCCCTTACCTGTACCGGAAGGAGTATTTGAGGAGCTTTCTATGGACTTTGTTTCTGGTTTACCTGCTTCAAAAGAATTCACTACCATCATGGTAGTAGTTGACCGATTGTCCAAGTTTGCCTATTTTGGCTCACTCCCATCTTCTTATACTGCAGTTACTGTTGCCACACTGTTTTGTGATTTAATTGTGCGACACCATGGGTTCCCTCGTTCGATTTTATCTGATCGTGACAGTACATTTCTGAGCCATTTTTGGAAGCACCTTTTCTCTCTTAGTGGCACTACCCTTCGCACAACTTCTTCCTATCATCCTCAGTCCGATGGACAAACTGAGGTGACTAATAGGTACTTGGAACAGTATTTGCGTTCCTTCTGCCATGACAGGCCTCACTCTTGGGCTTCCTTCCTCTGTTGGGCGCAATTTCATTACAATTCTGCCACCCATTCAGCAATCGGCATGACCCCATATCAAGCTGTGTTTGGAAAGCCTCCCTTGATGATTCCTTTCTACCCTCGTGGTTTAGTTAAGATTGAAGCTATTGACTCTTTGTTACAGCAACGTAATGAGGTCTTGGCTGAGTTGAAATTGCAGCTGGAACGAGCAAGAAATAGGATGAAGGTCCAGTATGATAAGCATCATAAGGACAGATCCTTCACAGTGGGTGATCAAGTTTGGGTCAAGCTTCAGCCATATCGTCAGGTTTCAGTGGCTCGGAGGGCTAACCACAAGTTGGCACGACGGTTTTTTGGACCTTTTCCCATTTCTAAGGTACTAGGACCTGTAGCTTATCAGTTACAACTTCCTCCTGGGTGCAAAATCCACCCTGTGTTTCATGTCTCCTTACTTAAGCCTTATGTGGGTTCCAGTTCGTGGGTGGGAGCTTCCCTACCAGCAGCAGCCATTGATAATCAACCAGTGCAGGAGCCATTGGCAGTGCTAGCATCTCGTTTGGTTAATGATGGAACTGTTCAACAATGTGAGGTGTTGGTGCAGTGGTCTGATGCAGTGCCAGAGGATGCCTCTTGGGAGCCTCTTGCTGAGTTCAGTCAGTGCTATCCCCACTTGAACCTTGAGGACAAGGTTCCGTGTCAAGGGGAGGGGAATGTTACGAATATCACAGTGAGAAGATCAACTAGGGTTAAAAGGAGTGCAACACGTCTACAAGACTATGTGGCTTAAGGCTCTTGAAGAAGGCCACGTGTGACTATAGCTTCTGTTAGTTGCTTTGATTAATTGTCTCTGTGTGTAGAGTTGCTGAGGAGTGTCAATAGATACATAGCATTACGTGTCATACAAATGTAAAGGGAATTGTATAAATTTACTTGAACACAGCCTATTAGGGGGTGAATAAAAATTCCTTGAGTTTTCCTTTCTACTTCTCTGTTCTTCCTCTGCCATTAGGGTTCATACCCTATTAATGGGCTTCACCATTATACATCTGAAATAATTCTTTTTCTATAATATAAAAATATACAAGGCCAAAAAAGTTATTCAGGAACCAAATTTTATTGGAAATTTTTTTCGAATAAAATATGGGAAAAATGAATCTCCTATAACAAGACACTCTTTCTCTTATTCAGTAGACACATAAATACGTGTAGCTTATTTATTTATTTTTAAAGAAAAAGAAAAAAGAATGATGTGTTTTTTAATGTATAGACAACAAGAGATTACTTTATCTAACAATAGGAGAAAGTATTTTCCCATAAAATATATGGACCCAATTTTAAGAGTTCTTGAAATGCATAATTCATTTATTCATGTATATGAAATTATTCAAATTAAATTGAGTTTTTTTTCTCTTTTTACAGAAATATCCCACAGGCATTATTATAGTACTAAAATAAGTAATTGATATTGAGAAACACATTTATATGGAACCTTGTTAAATATTACACGCTATTTTTTAATGGCAGAAAAAAAAAGAAAAATTTACAAGATTTTACTTTAAAAAAAGAAAGAGAAAGCTTTGGAAAAAAAAGTGTTACAACCATTAAGCACAAAAAGATTTATCGTATTGAAGCTGACACTTTCTTATCATTAGAAGGGCATTCTTTTTAGGAAAAGTAAATCTATTTTTTTTAAGTTTTTTCCGTTTCAAATATTTATAGAGGGGACATTCTTCAAAATGATTTACTTTTAATGATGAGATCTTATTGATTGAATTTTAAATAAAAAATTAATCTTTACAATCTTATAACTAATTTGGTGAAATATATATCATGATTTAAAAAATTTATATTATGATTAAGTAATATTGATTAACTGTTATTTTAGATTACAGTTCCCTGAAGTCAAGTAAGCCCAAATTATTTATCAAAAAAAAAAAAAAAGTAAGCCCAAATTAATTCAATTTAATTTTCAGGATATCACGGATTGTGGATCTGCCTGAATTCAAATAGTATGTATTTTTTTTTCTTCTATATCCCCCAATTCATTTCTTATATTGGTTAAATGTAGGCAAAAATACTATAATAATGCTATATATTCTATCAAATATTTTGAATAAACTTTAAATTCAATTTATAGTAAGAATAGATTTATATTTATAAATAACAATATCTTATAAATCAAATTTAGACCTATTTCATTCCTTTATGTAGCAAAGTTTTTATATAAGTATGATAGAAAAAACTTTTTATGTAGCAAAAAGTAAAAACATTTGTCCCTAAAATAAAATAGTTGTGTAACATAAGTGAAAACCTTAAATAAGATTTCGGGTCAAAATATTAAATTGTAACGCTAATAAATTTTAGAACTTAAGCCTTTAGTAATCGGATCTGCAAACATGGAGTTCATCCTTATGTGTTTTATGGAAATCTGACAACTCTAAACTCTTTCTTTAACAACCAAAAACTTTATATCAATGTACTTCGATTTTGAAGAGCTTATGTTATTGTTGGAGTACAATTGCTGACTTATTATCACAATAAATTTTTAGTGACTTTTCAACACCACTTATTATAAACAGCCTTGTGCCAAAATTTTGCAACCATACCCCATGGTTGGACACCTCAAAACAAGCTACAAATTTAGCGGCCATAGTAGAGGAAGCTACGAGTGTCTGCTTAGCACTCTTCCAAGAAATAGCTCATCTAGTTAACATGTAGACATAACCTGATGTGGATCTTTTACTGTCTTGGCATCCAGCAAAATCGGAGTCAGTATACCCAATGATCTCTAATTCATCTGACCTCCGATATGTGAGCATGTAATCTTTTGTTCTCTTTCAATATTGCATATCCCTCTTGGCTGCTTTCGAATGACCCATTCCTGAATTGCTCAAGTATCTACCTAATACTCCCGCTATAAAAGCTATATCAGGGCGAGTACAAACCTGGGCATACATAAGGCTTTCTACTGTCGAAGCATAAGGTACCTTTGTCATTTCCATCATCTCAAGCTTACCTTTGGGGCATTGACCGAGAATAAACTTGTCTCCTTTAGATATGGGCGTGTCTCTTGATTTACAATCCTTCATGTCAAATCTATCCAAAATCTTTTCAATATAGGCCATTTGTGGTAACCATAGCATACCATGAGAGCGATCTCTAAATATCTGCATTCTTAAGACAAAAGATGCATTGCCAAGATCCTTCATCTCAAAAATTTTAGTGAGAAATTTCTTAGTTTCATGCGATAAGCCTATATCGCTGCTGGCAAGTAATATATCATCAACATATAGTATCAGGAATATGAATTTACTCCCACTGAGCTTGTGGTACACACAAACTTCTACCAAGTTCACCTTAAAGCCATAGGAGATGATAACCTGATGAAATTTGTGATACCATTGACGAGAAGCTTGATTAAGGCCATAGATGGACTTCTTTAATTTTCAAACCATAGACTTTGAATCTCCAAATACAAAGGTTTCTTTATAGATGATCTTATCAATGTTGCACCATATAAATGGTCTTATCAATGTTACCATTGAGAAACGTTGTTTTTATATCCATCTGATGTAGCTCCAAATTCAAATGAGCCACAAGTGCCATTATGGTCCTAAAATATTCCTTCGTAGAAACTGGAGAAGGTCTCTTTATAGTCTATGTCTTCCTTCTAAGTGAAACCTCTAGCAACTAGACATGCCTTATATCTTTTGATGTTGCCCTTGGAATCCCTTTTAGTTTTAAATATTCATTTACAACAAATGGGTTTTGCACTTTTAGGTAACTCGATAAGATCCCAAACGTCATTATCTTTCATAGACTTCATATCATCTTTCATTGCATCAATCCATTTATGAGCATCAGAGCTTTCTAAGACTTATTGGAAGTTGATTGGATCATTTTCCTTCAAGCCTAAAATATTTCCATGCTCTTGAAGAAACAAAATAAAATCATCTGAAATTGCGTTTCTCCTTTCTCTATTGGATCTCCTTAATGGCACTTATTGAGTTTGTTGAGTTTTTTCTTCATGTGGCAAAGGAGGTGGTTCATTGTTGTCTTGACCCAAAGTAACGTCAGGAACTGAAGCCTGTTCCATAACAATGTCATGAACAGGTACCTGATAATTAATTATTTATACCGAAATTGCATCTTTAATGACGATAATATTAGGAAGAGAAATATAATTTTCTTCGTCATCAAAGGCAACATTCCTTACTTTATCTTCCCTCATGAACTCAACATCCTCAAGGAATCTAGCATTTCTCATGTCAAAAAAAGATCTTGTAGTGGGATTATAAAACTTAAAGTCCCGAGAGCGTTCAGCATATCCAACAAAATAGCAGCTGATTGTGCTTGAGTCCAACTTTCTTTCATTTGGCCTATAAGGCCTTGCTTCAGCTGGACAACCCCAAATGTGTAAATACCTTATGCTAGGTTTCTTTCCAGTCCATAGCTCATAAGGGGTTTTTGTCACTGCTTTGCCTGGAACCCTATTAAGGACATAAACTGCAATCTTTAGTGCTTTTCCCCAAAGTGACTTAGGTAAAGAAGAATCACTAATCATACTTCTCACCATATTTTTAAAAGTCTTTTTTTCTTCTCTACGCAAAAAAAGGCAGGTAAATACCTATAATCTATTTCTTTTGCTTCTTTAGCATGAGTGATTCATCTACAGTGTCCTTAGCTGTCTTCTTTTTCTTGCCTTGAGAGGTTGATGCCAAGTGAGCACTATCAGTCTTTTCTCGTTGTAACCTCTCTTTCTCTTGCACACAGTTAACAATGAGCTCATTAAGAGTCAATTTTTCCCTTTGGGTGTTATAGCTCACTACAAATTGACCTTATTATGCAGGAAGAGAGATTATAACTAAGTACATGAGCAACTCAAATGGCAGCTCTAAATTTAATACATTTAGTTTTCCAGCAAGGTTAGACATTTTCATAATGTACTCCCTTATGTTTCCCTTTCCATTATACTTCATATTAATGAATTTGGACAAGGTTTGACCAATTTTGGCCTTTTCACTTTGAGGAAAGTATGCTCGAGTTCCTTCATAAACATCTTGGCATCAGTAGTCTCAACTATTGAGCCCCTAAATGCCTCCGGAACAGAGCATTTCATGATCATCAAACACATGCGATTTGAGCGTTCCCACTTCTCAACCTTATCCGTATCCGGATTTTCTGGAGTAGAAGTGGGTTTCTTAGTCCTTAAGGCATTGTCCAAATCCATGCAGCCGTGAACAATTTCCACATGCTCTTTCCACAGCTTGAAATTTGCCCTATTAAGCTTGAGAATCATATTTACTTGAGCAACAAAGTTAGCAGAAGTAGCAGAAACTGTATAGAGAACAAAATAAGATAACATACTCATAACAGTCAGATCATGTATATATTTAAACACTATCATAATCATATTACATACATGATATTGACAAATAATCTGAAGTCAAATGAGTTTATTTACAAGATACCTAGCACAACATTAACATTCAGTCTTTGGACAAAAATATCAACTTGTAAGTGGTACTCTCAATGTAGTAATCAAACATTGATAATAAGTCTTGTCAAACCATAGCCTTCCTTTGGGCCGACTAGGACTCACATGGCGAAACCTTAATAATTGTCACATATTTAATACCACAGGTATGTCCATTACTTGGCCAAATAATAATCTTCCCTTGGGCTAATTATTATCCTCATAAGCAACAAACACACACATGATCATACAACATATACTATTTGGCCAAACAACTACCTTCCTTTGGGTCAATAATTATTCGCATAAATAATATATATTTATATGATCAACTTATTTGAGATCAAATTAACCTTTATAAATTTGGCCCCTTTGCGGCTAACAAATCTATCATATTTAATTTCAAATAGAAACCTTTAGGTATAATAAACCCATTTAAAAATAAAATAACAACAATAAAGAAAATTATTCTTTATCAATCCTCAATGTATATACATATATACTATTATACCAAAAAAAATAAATTATATTTTGCTTTCAAGAAAGAATATCAAATCTAAGAAAACCCCAAAATCAAATACCTTAAACATTCAATTTCTTTCGAATTATAAGTCCAAAATTTTCTAAGAGAATTCATTGTTCATTCAAATTCCCAATTCAAACAATAAACACTCATCAAAGTGGCATCAGAGCATGTAAGATCCTTTTTAAAGAGATGCTAAGTAGCGATATAGTTCCTTTCTAAGTCTTTATGCTCATTAAGAGCAAATATAATAATTGAAGCATCAAGATATAGGCGCGCAATCCTTGGATAATAATATGTGATGAAAATGTACTGAAAGATTATAGCGAGCCACAAGAAGGTGCTACTCTTTCCTATATGCTTATAGTGATAGCTTGGAGGATTCAAGAATGAGAGACAAGAAAGCTCTCTATCTTATCTATGAAGTAGTGAATGACGATGATTTTGAGAAGGTTCTAGAGGCCAACATTGCCCAAGAAGCATAGGGGATGCTATAAACCACTTACAAGGGTGTTGAGCCAGCCAAGTAGGTATGTCTTAAAACTCTAAGAGGTGAGCTCAAAACTTTTCATATGAAAGATGCCAAAAGTATCTTCTACTAATGGGAAACGATCACCCCCAAATGCGTGGGTTGAGTTGAAGCTAGCTTTAGGAACCCAAAAGGGTAAGGTCTATTGAGGTCGACTGCCTTTTGGTGTACAATTTCATCCTTAGGCGGCCTATAATTCCCACCAAGCTATGAACTGTGTAGAGGTGAAAAATGAAGTGGTCACTGCCAGAGGTGAACAAAAGATTTCATGGACCTATTACTACGAGGCCATCAAAATCACCTTGGGTGGACCATTCTCATCACCACGGATCTGTCATGGAGATCCAATAAGGGATAATGGTAAAATAGGTTTAACCAAAAGATAGTCTGGTCATGTTAGTTAAGCTAGAGAACATGGTGCTTGGAAAAACCCCAACCTAGCACATGAAGATTGGATGATCTCTAGTTTCCAAATTTAAAGAGAGGCTAATGTCTTTCCTAAAGGAGAATAAAGACCTCTTGGCTTGGAAGTTAGTCGATATGCTAGATATAGATCCAAATTTCGGTTATCATCATCTCTCTATGTACTGTTGGGTTGCAAAAGCTGTTGGGTAAAAATATAGTAAGATGAAAACGTTTCTCAGTTAACTATAAAAGAACACAAGTGTTTTCTTAGTTCAACCCAAGTGCGCAAGTGCATGCATCAAGTAATAAATGGGAGTATTATGCCCAGATTATCATTCTCACGAGCATAGAACTCTAATTAATGTCTTATACTGTTTTATAAAGAATGAAAATGAAAAGAAAAGTTAGTAGTTGACCTGTTTGGTCAAACGTTCCCTACTGTCCTGACAACGTTCCTCAAGGACAGTAGGTTCAATCAGACATCAAACAGTTCATCGCTTTGTTATGTATGTCAACCTTCTTGTTTAGGGAAGGTACAACAATATTCATGAGAGTTTATAGAGACAAGATTAAACAAATAAGAAAGATACAAAAAGTAATAACAATAATCAAGAGACAACATGGTGGATGGTTTTAAAAACAATAATAACAGAAGGAACGGATCCACTGCTCCATTCATAAATAATTATTTTCTCTACTCAAGACTCAACACTTAAGTATTTGTTCCAGTTTCCTTTCTGCGAACGTCTGATTCCTCAGCTTATGGACTAGATGGCTCACAAGTTTCCATATTCCTATGGCTCCCTTGACTCCAACAGGTACTTAGTGCAGAACCTTAAAATGAACGAAGTGGTCCCTTATTCCTAAGGCAACCAGCACTACTATTTCCACAGTACTGCCTTCCCCCTCTGGTTAAGCTGTCTGAAATCCCTTCTTCATGGAAGTTCCTTTCTCAGTATGTGTTCGATTTCCAAAGATACACAATGAAGATAGAACATTTAACCAGAGAAACACAAAAGCTGTAATACAAGAGATTCGAAAATAACTTTTTAAGAACTTTGCAGTTTTTCCATTCCACAAATAATTTAGCCCATGGCTACTAGTTTGAACATAATTATTCCAAACTGAAGTTCCATAGACCCGAGATTCAGTTCAGAGATAACGAGTGGAAAGGAGAGAAATAACACTTGTATTTAAATGAAAACAAATTGCTTACAACAAGATGAAAAGTGGAGAAGATGGTTCTTGCTCGTGAGGAGTCTCAAGTGGGTGATACAGTAAGAAGAATAAGTGTTGTCACTTAACTAAAGTTAAAATTGTACAACTAAAAACTATGAAAATAAACTAAGTGATCTCTTCTTAAGAAATTCAATCCCTTAGGAATTCGATAGATGTCTTCGTGCTGGAACGTCCTATTTATAGGTAGAAGAGTGAATGGAAAACTTGTAAATCCCTTGGAGTTGGTTTCTTGACTGCATGAAAAGGGCGGTGTGAACAGTGCTCTGTGGGGTGCACGTGGCTAGATGGGACAGTTTTTGCTGAGATTTGTCTTTCCTTCTGAACCTCCCACGCCTTGCTTTCCTTTTCGGCCAATAGGAACCGTTTATTCCCTGCTGTGCGCCTTTCTCTTTGGTTGAGTGTTTCCCACTTATGTTTAATTGGAAACTTCTTTTCACCGTTTCCTGAAAAGTGGTCAGAAAGATTGAGTGAGTGAAGCAGGTGTATTTAATGCTCCAAATCTGTTCCCCTTTTTATATATTTTCCAAAGATTACGTTACCTTCCGTTTCCCACTGTGTTTTTGTGATAAAGATATAAAACATGTGTTTTTAGTGCTAAAGTTGCTCATCAGGTGAGGGAACAGATGGTATTTTGCAAGCAAAATGGGCTTAGATGGGCACAAATTTCCGTCCCATTTGTACCCAGGTGCGAAACTGGTTTCCCAAAAGAAAAGAAAGCTCGACACTTAGCGTAAACAGACAATTGAAGAGAACGTCAAGGAGCTTTGAGATGTTGGCTTCATTTGTGAGATTGAGTTCACGAACTGGCCTTCCAACGCCATCCTAGTAAAGAAGTCTAATGGGACGTGGCGCATGTGTGTGGACTATACCGACATGAACAAAGCTTGCACAAATGACTTGTACCCCTTGCCAAACATAGACTAGCTTATAACAACCTTTAAGGCTTTCGTCTTCTCTCTTTTATCGACGTCTACTCAAGCTACAACCTGATTCCTATGCACCTAGGAGATGAAGAAATTAGTGCTTCCATTAATGAGAAGGCTAGCTACTGTTAGATGAAGATTCCTTTTGGACTAAAAAATGTTGCAGCCATATATCAGTGTAAGATGAATAGAGTCTTTGAGAAGCAAATCAGTAAAGTCAGTAGAAAATGTGTCTGAATCCTCACAAATATGCCTTTGGAGTCGTAGTTGAGAAATTCGTAGGGTTTCATGTTCAACCATATAGGCATCGAAGCCAACCTAGGAAAATCTAATACCGTCCTAGAAATGCAAAGCCCGAGAAATAAAAATGAGACCTAGAAGCTAACAGATCGGCTAGCCGCCCTAGCTTGCTTTTTGTCCAAGTCAGCGAAAAGCTTTTTCTTCAAGCTCCTCTAGAAGGAGGCAGAGTATGGCTGGGGACTAAATTGCAAGGCCGCCTTTGGAGAGATCAAATCATGCTTGGCGACTCCATCAGTCATGTCGAAGTCCACACTTGGAAAGGCTTGGATCCTTTACTTAGCAAATGGAGAAGATGCCATAAGCTCTGAACTGGTAAGGGAAACTAAGAATAAGCAATAGTCTGTATACTTTGTAAGGTAGGATCTCCAAGGTCCTAAGGTCAAATAATTAAAGTTAGAGAATGTGGCAATTGCCCTACTTACCACGTCCAGAGGCTATAACGAAGATAACCCTTTTTGCCTTGAGAGTAACATCCTGAACTCGTACTTTCTTGAAAAATTGCATCATTGAACTTTATTTCAAGGAGGCAGCCTCCAAGCTGCGTAGATTGTGCATGAACTATATCTAGTTATACTCCTTCTTAATTATGAACTCGGGAGGCTGGATCACAACGTTAAGCTCAAGAGTCACCCCTTAGTCTACAAACTTAGCTTGGAAAGGTTAACACATTAGGATGCTCAGCAGGGGGTAACATGACCTCCTCAGAAGGATGAGATAAAGAAAATGAAGCAACTATGGTAGCGACATGGAGAGCTTACGAGGGCCAGCGGAACTTGAGCCTCTTCAGGACGGCTCTCAACCCTCACCCGGTAGGCGACTCACTACTTAAAGAGGGGAGTGAGAGTTGGAAAAAATGAGGATAAACACTTCTAAAGAGAGGTGCCACCGACCTCATGTCTGGGAACCTCCGCGTTCTTTGCATCCCTATCGTCCTGGATCTTATCTATATAGTCTTGATAGCTTTTGGTCCCCATCCAATCTATATGCAAAGAAAACAAAAGCTAGAAGACCAATCATACATAAGTATACTTAATCGACCAAACGAGTATGAATAGATACCAATGTTTGTGCCAAGTTAGCCCCCTTCGCAGACAATATAAGTTATGTGTCTATCTTCTCGTACTCCAATAGAACATCATTTGTTCTTTATTCATTCTCTGACAAGATGGAGTAAAAAGTACAACATCACCTCGACCTATGGTGATAACGGGACTAGGTTGAGTTCAAGTCGAAGAAAAGGGCCCCTTTATCACTCACAAAGAAAGGGATAAGAGTCTGCCCTCCGTTGACAGGGCAATCACCTTGAAGTACTTCATCTTAAAATCCTTATATGAGTAAGTAGTGAAGAATGTCTATGCAAAGACACCCTAGAAAGTTACCCAACCCCTTTTCTATGCTAGTTCCATATCGCATGGTGGCATGGCGACATTGGTGAGGTTTAGAAACATGTGCATGGTGCACATGAGACCGAGAGGATTACACACCAACTCGAAGGCACGTAAAAAATCCCACAAGTTTTAGTGAACTTGCCCAGGTGTGAGGGAAAAAAACGTAATCACTGAAGTCTTGAAATAGGTAAAGGGAAACCAAACTCCTAGCTCCGTGAATAGGGTGTTGTACATAAATATGAAGTGGGGGAGAACCGAGTCTGTATGACGAGTCGTGCAAATGCGCTCGTCCTCGAAGGTAAGGCCACATCCCAGTCACATTCCTTCATGGGCACGTCTGATAAAGGCACGAACGCTAACTCATCCGTACTATTGAGCGGCATATAAAAACCTTGATTGTGTCGGGATTAGAGTCCCTATCTTTATACCCTCTCGAGTTGTAGTTATGTGCGAGTACTTCACATAGACAGACTTAGCGTCAGAAAGAAAAAAGGAATCATCCAAGTCGTCTGAACTGCTAAACAAGCTTAACTCATACATGGTAACACTATGCCTAATAGGGCGCCAACCTCCTAGTCAGATATATGGATGGAATCCTCTTGACTTTCTAGCAACAAACTCAAGAAACCTATTCCCAGAAGATGGGAATGGTCAGTCCTATGTGAGCTCCCTAGGGGCTAACCTACAACAATAGGCCTATCACTCGTACAGATGCACTTTTGCCTTTGCCTCTTAGAAAAAGCCCTAGTGGTGAGATTCAATATGTCTAAAGGGGTCTAGGGGTGTTGAAGAACCAATACCTTACCCTGGGTGAGAGTCTCTCCACCCAATCCTCATCATTCTCACTGCTAAATCCACCAACGACATATTTCTTCCCAAAATCACCTGTGAACATATACAAAGCTTAAATAATAAAGGAAAGTAGAAGTTTAGAATGAGTATTTGTTGTTTATAGAAGTATTTTCCAAATGAGCGAGGAGAAAATGAAGAAGAACCACTCATAACAACAATAGAATGGAGCAAAATGGCCTAAGGTAAGAAGCAAATAAGGGATAAGAGAGTCTGGAGGAAAGAAGTGAGCAAGAAGTCCCCAAATGCAAAGAACCTCTGAAACACAATAAAAGCCTCTATAAATTGAAATGGAAGAAATAGGAGAAGACAAAAAACAAATAAATATAGAGATGCAAAAATGAAAAAATTATTCAACATTGGGGAAAATCTATAATTTCATAGGGGGAAAATAGGTGATTAGGGACATCGCTGTTGCAGGCGATCATGAGGTATGAAACATGAAGAACTACTTCACGACCCCCAACGCATGTCCGACGAATGAGAACACGCCACATGTAAAGATGTAACCGCTATGACAATTCCAAAAGAATCAACCCTGTGGGTAAAAGTGTTGGAAGAGAAGTATGGCCGCAATGATGATTGGAGGAGAGATACAAAGGGGAAATGCTACGATTCAACCCATTGGAAAGGAGTGTGCAAGATCTGGGATGCTTTTATGAGTAGACTTCAATGGGACATAGGGGATGGAACAGAGGTGTGTTCCTGGACTCATGTGTGGGGTAACCTGGAAGGGCCTTTAGAGGAGCTCGCGATTTATCCCTTTGATAGTCCCCTGCTGCAAGTGAAGTGTAAGGAGCTGGTGGATACCAATTCGGGTAGTTGGAATTTAGACTTCCTTCGGATGTACCTTCAGGAGAATGTTATTGAGAAGATCAGGGCTATTCTTCCCCCGATGGGGGGGAGAGGCCCGGATGTAATGCTTTGGAGGAATGTAACTAGGGGTGACAAGATGGTGAAGAGTGCATATAATTCCATTATGGGCTTCGATTTCCTCTTTACAGATCAAAAGTGGGGAAGGATGTGGAAGTGGCCTGGACCTCCTAGATTAAAATCTTTTGCTTGGCTGGTTACTCACGGGAGAATCCTCACGAAGGAAAGAACTTCAATCTGGGGTGGTGACAAGCACTGTCATAACTGCGCTAATGTGATTGAAGATAACCTTCATGTGCTGCGTGATTGTAGAATGGCAAGTCAGGTTTGGAAATATTGGTTCATAACTGACCCTCTTATTGCCTTTTTCAATTTGAACTTCAATGAGTGGATTAATAGGAACTTGATGGAAGTGTAGGGACGGAAGCAAGATTTCAGGTGGCTGGACATATTTTTTACTTCAATATGGCATCTCTGGACTTGGAGGAACAATGAGTTACACGACCCTCTTTTCAGAAGATCCAACAACCCGACTCAGGTTCTATCCAGTTACATTAAGAAGCTCAGTACGGCAAGTACCCTCTCTCCGATTCAAAGTGGACCTTCCTGTTCGGGTGGTCAGAGCAGCTGGAGACCTCCTGGACCATGTTGGTTGAAATTAAACGTAGATGGGGCTGTCAAGACGAATAACAGAGTTGCTTCTTGTGGAGGGTTAGTGCGTGATGACAAAGGTAGGTGGATAACTGGGTTTTCCTACTATATTGGGAGTTGTTCTCCGTTAATGGCTGAGCTTTGGGCAATATTTGAAGGGCTTCAAATTGCCTGGAACGAAGGGGTGAGGAACCTTGTAGTTGAGAGTGACTCAGCTTTGGCTGTTGCTTCGATTAATAATCCTAGTGGCACTGAGGTCAAGGTCCAGCTAATTAGAAGTATTCGAGAATGGAAAGAGAAGGATTGACACCTTCGTTTTGTCCATAAAAACCGCAGTAGGAATAGATGCGCTGATTGGCTTGCGAGCTATAGTAATGGAACTTGGGAGAACCTTACGATCTTCCCTGTTGCTCCCCTTGGTTTGGAGCTTTGTTAGCCCTGGATGTCAGGGATGTAACCGTTTAGTTGTTTGGGGCTTTGCCCTCTTTGTACTAAAAAAAAAATCAAATGGTTTTATAGAATAGCAGGTCTGTGTAAACCACGAGTCCATCCAAACTCTTAGACTGCACCTTTTCTTAGAACGACATTTCAGGGACAACTTCAGAGTGCCAGGATGCCTGAACATATATGTTGGATGTTTAGCAAGTGCACTAGTCGTACAAGTAATAAAATGATGAGTAAAGATCGTTCCCACGAGGAATTGTGTTCAAACACTAATATACCATAGAAAACTGATTTGAATCAAATAAGAGTTTGTAAAAATCATGAATAATTTGTCACCAGAAAATTGATTTTAAGTAAATCGACACAAAGTAAATATGGATTAGGAATTAATAAAAACAACAAGTAGTCAGAAAACAACTTTCCTCCATGATAACCCATATAAAAATTGATCATATGATGAATTCCTTTCCATGTGATGTTAATCAACCTTTTACTTATCATCAAGATGTAATCCCTTACTACCCTGATAGAAACATTAATCAGAAACCCCAATCCCTTGGTGATCTCTTTCTTAATACATGCATGAAATACTAAGGTTTTAAGATTACATCAGAACTCTAGCATCAATCCCTTGAGTATTAGAATTCTGATGTTGAGATTATCAAATACAGAAGTCATATAAACATCCCTGTTCTATACTACTTCTTTGATAGAAATAATTAACTCAGAAAATCTCAAATCAGCACATGAAAAATACTTCATCATATTAATCAAATCAACATAATATTATCATGGAGTTCCATTGCATTTAGACTACAAAGACTCTACTCAGACATGACTAAGGAATAAATAAGAGAAGAAGAAACAAACTTCATTTTCATGTTGAAAGTCTTCAATCTCCAAACTATTACAAGGAAATCCTAATACAAAAACTAAGAGAATTTAGAGAGAAGTCAGACTAAGTTTAAGAGAGAGAGAGAGTTCAGATCTCCAAGATTCTGATCTAAGTGTCAAGGCTTTGCCTTATATAGTGTTACAATTAAAAACAGAAAACTGATGTGGGCGCTAAAACGTCCATAAGTGGCCGTTTTAGCGTCCATGCTTTACGTATGCTCAACTGCTTTTAACTGATTTCAACGCTAAAACGTTAAGGAATGACCGTTTTAGCGTCCAAACTTGGTGAATGCTCAACTAACTTTAACTGACTCCAACACTAAAACGTTTGATTTGGACGTTTTAGCGGTGAAGACCAGAATCTTTTTCCACTTTAGGGCGCTAAAACGCATATTGCAGGCCGTTTTAGCGCCCAAGACCAGCAATTTTCCATCTTCTTAGTGTAGCAGCGCGCTAAAACGCTCTGTGTGGACGTTTTAGCGCTCATCACCAGCAAGTTTTGGCCTCTTCCTGTAACAGGGCGCTAAAACGCTCAGTGTGGACGTTTTAGCGCTCAGCACCAGCAAGTTTTGGCCTCTTCCTGTAACAGGGCGCTAAAACGCTCAGTGTGGACGTTTTAGCGCTCAACACTTAGGCAATTTTTCTCCTCTTGAGCTCTAGAATCTTCTTCCTTCTCCAGTTGTCTTTCAAGCTTGCTTTTCCTACAAGAATCATACAAATTTCCAATAAAGCTCTTGAATTTGTAATTGAGGACATCTTAGGACATTAACCTTGTTTTTCATCATTTAATCACACAATTTGATCCTAATTTCTGCTAAAAACCATGATGAACTAAGGGTTCATCAATATACAAAGACGGAAGGCAACTATCAGCGCTCCATGAAGTGCCCCTCAAAGAACAAGGTCGCCCAAGGAAATCCAACTCATCCAATGATGCTAGGCTCACCACAACTCCCTACATATACCTGGCTCATAAGTCGGTCTCCAGAACTTGTCATATATGGACAACCTTATCACCATTAAAAGAAGTTGAGCTAGTCGAAAACCTTTGAGATCCTCCAACCATCATAAGCGCAAAACGGCATGACGACAAACATTATGGCTAAATCGCCAACTTCAACAACACATGTCCATGTTTTAGGAGCTCGACCCTTCTTAGGTGCCTTGAGCAAAAAGGCCAACACTTCAGCTTGGCAATCCAAACTCTTAGACGACCAAACTAGGGGCAACTGTTTGGACCCATATACCAGTCTTGGAGAATGGGCTTTATTCATCGTGAGGTAAACTTTTTATGAAAAAAAGGATTAAGCGTCACAAGTATCTCTCTTAAAATCCTAATCTCTTTAGGTATCAGTATACGCTCACACATACCTCCTTTGACTCTCTACCTATTGTTTGTACATAGTGATCTGACACCGTCTCCGATAGTCTCCTCAATAGACAACACTAGTTCACAAATTTGGATTCTATTAAGTTATAGGTTTATTTTACTCCATAGTTCTAAATCGTTATCAAATTAAGAAAAACATAACTTCCTCTATGCTCAGATATAAAATTTTAAGAAAGAAATTTGAGATAAAATATGTTAGAGGAAGATATTGATATTTTGTAAATTTTATTTTACTTCTCATTTTTGTCATAAATATTTTCCAAACTCGTGAAGTAATATAGCTAACCGAAGGTGTCATATTAACAAGTTTTAATTATTACTATTTCCAACAGAAGCAGTAAAATATATTATTATCTTATTAGTCATTTAGTACAAACATTATCAGTTTCTGTGAAAGATATTATAGTTCAATTTGTATGGGTTCAAGTTCCTAAGATATGGTGTGATGTTGTATATTGAATGGCATGGATTAAGAAATTCTTATAATAACTTTGAGAGCACTTAAGGATTTCTCGTATAACCTAGGGATCCAATTTTACTAATATTGAAATGCATAATTTATCTGTTCTAGACTTCTAGTATATAGAACTTATTTAAAATTGAGTAATTCTTTTCATTGGAGTTTCCTACGGGCATCACTGTAAAACTAAAATTAGTGATTTGATATTGTATAAACATTTATGTGAAACTTGCGTTCAATGATACTCAATGATATTTTTTTATTGGGAAAAACTAACGGGGCGTATGATACATGAGAAATTTTTTTTTATCGGGAAAAATAATTTTTGGGAATATGATAGAATTTTTTTTTCTCAGGTAAGTTACTAAAAGATGTTTGGTAGGCCAAAATATTTTCGAAAATATTGAGTTACTTTTATTGATGTTGTGTGTTAATTTTCCTACCGCATTAGAATTTTTTTTTCACCCCATTAATGATAATCTTCCATAACCATTTTATATGGAAAAGCAAATGATGGGAAATTTTTTTTTCAATCATACTTTTACTTCACCTCCTATTAAACATAGACAAATAAATTTTCCTACCCATTTTATGGGAATTTTTTTTTTCACTTCCTACCAACCCCCTCTAAAAGAAAAACTTGGAAGAGTTAAAAAAGGAATTTCTTATAAAAGTTTTGCATAAGAAGGAATTTAACTAAAGGTGACATTCTTCAAATGACATATATAGCATGTGACTAAACAAAGAACAAGCTAGCTTTTATAGTTTTATATCTTATTTGCTGAAACACCATATCATAATGTAAACAACGTATGCTGATTAAATTATCTTAGTTGACTCTTATTCTATATTTCAGTTTTCTTACAGAAGTCAAAGTAAGCTTATGCTTCATTCGGTTGATTTCGAGGACCTGACGATTCGTAAAACTGCTCTATTCTAAATGGTAATGTATTTTTCACATTCTATATCCTCCACTTCATAGCTTACGATAGTTAATTGTAGGCCAAAGTAATAATGCTATATATTATGTTATGTAGTTTGAATAAATTTTGAATTTAATTTCTAGTAAATATAAAATTTTACTAACAAATAAAAAGACATGACATCTCCACCAAAAAAAAAAAGACATTAAATTAGCATAAATAATAATTATTTTTATAAACCGTAAGTAAAATATTTATGTAATTTAAAAATGGAAAAAAGACTTCTCATGTTGTATGAGAAAGTCTCTTCTCCTATCACACTCATTTCAATGTTCTTAAGGTGAGTCTCATTCATTTCTCTTTCCGTAGAAAAGCTCCAACTTCTCATACAACATGAGAAAGTTGCAAGCCCTCTAAAAATATAGGTATCATATATTTATTAAATTTGCCTTTTTTCTTTATAGTTTTATTAAATCAAATTCAATTTTGCATAATTAATTAAAGAGTTTACTGTTATAAGAGAAAAATTTATATTTTGTAACCTAAAAGCAATGTTGTTTTGAAATTTGAAAAAATAAAATAAAAGATGTTTTAAAAAAATTCATTTTGCAAGGAGAAGTGAAATTCTCATAACTTTCCTTCTCACCGATGAATCACATTCAATTTTTTAATATTTAAATGGATTAATTAAACTAAGAAAAAAAAAAACAAAAATGATAATAAAGGAGACGTGAACGCATTTGGTCGCTGCAACAATAATGAAATATAAATCCCGATTGCTCTTCCATCTGGATTTATGCTACAAATCTCAATGTGCCTATATTGATTTCTGCAACTTCATTTTCAGATCTCAGTGCTTTGATTTGATGATAGGAAGGGTTCTATAACTTTTTCCTCTCTTCTACCGTATTAAAGGTTGCATCTTTTTCAAGGAGTTTGCTGGTGCTGATAATTTGAAGAAAAGACATAAGGGAATCCTTGAGTTTCTTTCTTCGTTCTACAGAGTTAAGGTTCCAAATTTTTGCAAGCTTAAGTGCTTTGTTTTGGCCCCTCCACTATACCACTGATGTGTGCGGTTCATTTCAGATCCCCAGTTGGAAATGGATTGTGAGAGAATCAAACATTTAGGTATGAATCTAATTTACTTTTCTCACTTTCTATTTTAATACATTTTTTTTATCACCTTTGATTTGTATTTTAAGGGCAAACATCTTTTTGAGGATCCATTCCCTCCAAGTGTTTTGAGATTTTTCATTCTCCATGTCACCTTTATTGCTTCCAAAATAAATAAACAAATATATCATATTTTTTTTTTTTTTAAATTATAGCTTGAAGTAAAGTGGCATCACTGTTTTAGGTGCTCCCTTTTGGAAAGTTTGTGTGGTTGATCTACAATCCTGAGATTGCTACATGGGTTTGGGGTTTTTATCCTAGTTCGATTCCATCACCGTGAGATTTACAAGATTCTCTCACTAGCATTTTCTATATCCCCAAGTCTCAAACTTGAATTCCGAATTTTTCTTTTGATGCCTTCATATTTAAAGTGTGTTTGGATGCTCCTTCTTAAAAAATATAGAAGTCATAAAAAAAAGTTAAAAATTTACTTTTTTCAGAAGTTAAAAATTTTAGTTTCTCAAAAAAAAAATAAAAGTCAAAAGCTAATTTTTTTTTTAAAAATAAATATTTTTTTAAAAATCTAAATAATTTTAACTTTAATAAAAAGCACTATTAAAATAAGTTGGGCATAAAAGTAACTTTTTTTTAAAGGCAATCCAAACGCACTCTTACTTATGTTTCCATCCGTATGTTCCTTTATATATGTATACATACAGGGTTTTGATATTTGTCATTTTAAATGACATAAGTTATAAGTTATAAGTTATATCATTTTAGAAAAGAGATAGACACAATGAATGAAAATCATTGGGAAAAAATGAGTGATTTTTTTTTTAATTTAAATTTTAAATAAAAAAATATTATCTTGTGTCTATATCTCTTAAAATGACATAATTTTATGTTATTTAAAATAATAAACACTTCTTCTATATATATACATATATATATATATATATATATATTAATCGCATTATCTTGTGTCTATACCTCTTAAAATGACATAATTTTATGTTATTTAAAATAATAAACACTTCTTCTATATATATATATATATATATATATATATTAATCGCGTCACTTATTCTTATAAGTTTTAAGTTTCTGTGCTGATTAGGACACTATTCCAAAGTCCCAGTTAAAAGTTCTTTGCCACGAACCAACAATATATTTGATGGGAATCTCTCGCCACCTAAACACCTGTTGGGTTGCCCGGCCCTTTCGAACCACCTATATAAAAATAGTATAAATATATTACTTTTTGACATGCTTAATAAATTTTTTTTACCTCAGTGTTGACTGAAAATATTTTAGTGGATTTGAAGCCCAAACTTCCTTTTTTCACCCGAGATCATCATAGCCTCAGTTCCCCTATCCTAACCTTATTATGTTGAATTTTACTCGATTTTTCTAATCGCAGAAAAAAAAAAAAAGAATTTAACAAAATTATTTTTAAAAAAAAGTTTTGCACAAAAGTTATTTGTTACAGTAATTAAGCACAAAAAAAATTATTTTTATTAAAGCTGGCATTTTCTTATGTGAGAAGGGTATTTTTATAGAAAAAAGAAGTCTAAATTCGATCTTTTTCATTTTTCATCTATACCGTTTTAAATCTTTTTAAATGGATATTCAATCAAATAATTATATTTTAAATTGAATATTAAACAAAGAATAAGTTAGCATTTACAATATTCCAGCTTATATGGTGAAAGATATAATAGTTTATATCATGATTAAATATTTTGATTGACACTTATTTTATATTACAGTTCTATCAGAAAAGTGGAAGTCTAGTTCTTAATTCGAGTTAATTTTGAGGATATCACACTTTGTGGACCTACTCTAATTTAAATGGTAATGTATTTTTCTTTCCCTTTCTATATCCACCATTTCATTACTTATGTTGTTTAATTGTTGGTCAAAATAGCATTGTGGTGCTATATTTATCTATTTTAAGTAAAGTTTGAATTTGATTTATAGAAAGTATAGTTATCATATTTATAAATATAAAGATGTTACATTATCATAATACTATACTTAAAAAACTTTAAGTAATTTTTTTATGTAATTCTAAAATGTGAGACATCATGTATTTATTAATATTTTAACATTTTCCATTCTATATTTAATATCTATATATATAATGAACCAAATTCACATTTAATTTTAAGTAGTGCCACTAAAGAGACTGATCATAATTTATTAAAAAATATAAATAAATAAATAATATGATTTACCTTGTAACATTAAAAAAATGAAAGAGATTACTTAAGTTTTATATTTATTTCAAATCTTTTTAAAGGCCATTAATGAAATACATTGACAAGGTATACTATGTGAGTATAAGTGCATGGTAGACAAAAATGGAAACCTTAAGGTTCAGAAATAAAAGGTTATATTTTTCCACCAATAAATTATAAAAATTATTTTCCTTTTGAACTTGATTAAGTATATGTAATAAGAGGAATTATGTTTCTCATATAGTTTGGTTAAAAATAAAGATATTTCTAATTATCCAGCCATTTCTACTAGATATGGTATATCCTATAGAATTACTCATCTTTTCAGCCCTTAAAGTACAGAAAAAAATTCAAAGAACCAATATATATATATATATATATATATATATATATAAATATAAAGTGGATAACTTAAGTTTAAATATAATTAATATATATTATTTTTTAATTATAACAAAATAACTTATAATTAAAAGCAATAAATAAGTAAAGCTGTATGAAATATAGTTATCATACTTTATAAATGATTCATTTTTGGGAAATGGATATATCATGTTGTAGGAAATTAGTTGTGTCATGCTATAGACACAACTAATGTGGACCCCACTATTTTCTTTTCTTTTTATTTTAAAAGTGGTGGGGTCCATATTGGTTGTGTCTATAGCATGACACAACCAATTTCCTACAACATGATACATCTATTTCCCTTCATTGGGTTTGATGTTTGTTATTTTAAATGATATAAATTATGTCATTTTAGGAGAGAGATAGACACAGAAAAATGGAAATAATAGAAATCATGGTGTCTATAGCATGACACAACCAATTTCCTACAACATGATACATCTATTTCCCTTCATTTTTTATTGGGTTAAGAAAAATATATTTTGGAAGAGCTAGAAACCAGAACTAATTAAACGATATAGATTTGTACATTTTTCTACTTTTCTAATCTTAATAATATGTTACGAGTACTGTTTTGGACCCATATAATAGGTCACACCATCCTTGGAGAATGGGTCTTATTTATCATCAGGTAAATCCTTCTAAAAAGAGGGTTAAACCTCATAAGTAACTCTCTAGAGACCATAATCTCTCTAGCTGTCATTGTATGCATGTGCACACACCCCTTTTGGCTCTCTGCATATTGTTTGTGCAAAGTGATTTACCACCACATATGGTTTTCTCCTGGCTTTTTTACTCTTATAACCCTTTATTATTAATTAATTACCGATTTGACCTTGATTATAAACTATTTCAAAAATTTAACCCTCTCAAAAAACATAACACCAATCTGCCCCTGTTTGACCGTTGACCACCAAGCCTACCCGGGTACACCCCTCTGTACTCGGGTATTTTTTGAAAAATTTTGTCTACCCGGGTAGGGAGGCGTGTACCCGGGTATTGTTCTTCGCACTTGAGAAATTGCTTGAATTATTTACCCGGGTAGAGAGGGGTGTACCCGGGTAAATCTTCGACCACCCGGGTATGATTACTCTTTGGATCTCCCATGCACTCTTCTTCTCCAAGCTTTGAATATGGAGGCACCCACTATCACATGCTCCGCCTCTGCAACTTTTTTGGGTCTGTAAAGCACACAAATATTTTTCAATGATTATTTTAGAAAGGGAATTCTCAGTTAACACTATAAAAGTAGACCCCATCATAATCGATATGAACAGGGACCGCTTTGATGAGCAGTAAAGTGTTGATGTATGGAAATTCCAAATCCATTCTCAAAGCTAAAAGCTCTTCAAATTGGTTAGGCATGCTTAACTTGATAATACTGATCTATCTCATTAGCCGTAAAAAAGAGAGAAAAAAAAAATTACCATGAAACAATTAATTACACATCCGCAAATATAATTAACTTGTGGTAAAATCAAATAAATCATATCTGTTCTTATATCCATCAGCTACAAGTTGCCCCAGTTATAGCAAGTACCAAATGGGTGGTCGAAGATTTACCCGGGTACACCCCTCCCTACTCGGGTAAATAATTCAAGCAATTTCTCAGGTACGAAGAACAATACTCGGGTACACTCCTTCTTACCCGGGTACAGAGGGGTGTACCCGGGTAGGCTTGGTGGTCAACGGTCAAACAGGGGCAGATTGGTGTTATGTTTTTTGAGGGGGTTAAATTTTTGAAATAGTTTATAATCAAGGTCAAATCGGTAATTAGTTAATAATAAAGGGTTATCAGGGTCAAAAAGCCTTTTCTCCTCCATAGACTCCACTAATTCACTTATCTCATATCAGCTACATACCACCAAGATCAAACATTAGTGCTAATTATGGAAACAAAATCTTTGATTCTCATTCCGTCATTCTGAATACACCTAGCGCAACGTACAACCACCATCCACCATGACAACCTTTGCAACAATAATAATAGAAAGTGTTGCAATAACAACAGCTACCAAACCCTAACGCAATTGGGATAAATCACGTTGCTTATAGCGCTGGAGACTCTACCTTTATTTCCATCACATCAGACCAACTGAATCCCCATGCTACAAGCTAGGAACCTGATCCCGTGCGAGCTATAGTGGCCTTATTGATGTAATGTTCGGATGACATTGAGTGTCATTTAGGAGAACACCAAGGAGAAAATGCACCCTAGGATGACCTTAGACACACATACCCACCGCTAATGTCGTGCAAGAACAGATCTTCCATCAAGAGCAGCCTATCTAGGATGAGGAGGAAGATAGCCTGTTCATAGACCGTGTTATAGGAGCCCCATTCCCCCAGGGCTTGTAGCAACCAAACCTGGCTTAGTATGATGACACCAATGACCTTTAGGAACACCATAATGCCTTCAAGACGACTTTGCACCTAGTTGGAGCTAGGGACCCCTTCATTACTAGGGTTTTGCCTACATGCTCATGGGTCCAGTCTTACATTGGTTCAACGTCCTACAACCACGTTCCATCAATTCACTCCTCATGAGTTTCTCCACTAGCAAGATACATCTGAAGTCATCTCTCAACCTATCTCAAGTCCGACGGAGGGATGATGACCTATTTCGTGATTGCCTCAACAGGTTCAATACATAAGCTATAAGGTCCTTGACCTGGATGACAACATACATTTGCACCTCCTCATTGTCGACCTTTGTAAAGGGTTATTCGCAAAATTCTTGCACGAGACCCCAATCACAAGCTTGGCTGAGTTCATGGTGAGGTCCTCAAACTATGTGGACGTGAAGGAGATTGGAAGGCCAAATGCCGAGCTGGAAGAGGGTTTTTCCCCTGGCCAATGCCGAGATGTAAAGGGACAACAAAGTAGAAAGAACTTGGACATTCGTCCTAAAAACGTTAACACCTTTCCTACCAAGGGGAGGTACGAGAGCTACACGCCTTCAATGTTTCAAGGTACAAGATTTAGAGAAAGATGGCCCTGACTGAATTAACATGAGTAGAATGACCAAAGCCAATATGAAACAGAGGTAAGGTCGATTGAACTAAACAATGTGCTTTTCATGACAGTTATGACCATTTTACACATGTAGTGATTTGAGCGATGCCATCGAGAAGGTTGTGCGAGACAGAAGACTAAAGCAGTACACCCTTCACACTCAAGGATTGAGAAATATTGGAAAGCAACATCGCAATAGGAATCGAAGTAAGAGTCTCATGCATACAAAATACACCTGAGGAAGAGATTGATAGAGAAATGATAGCCATACTGGTTCTCGGCCCCATTGTTCTCCAAAACATGACAAGTACTAGGAGTCCGAGATCGACATCAACAAGATCAATGGTCGCTACGGTGGAGGGGGACATTCTGCAATACCTGAAGAAAATATTTGAAAGAGAGAAGTCGGTCCGTACCAAGTCCCGCTTTAAAGAGTTCGCCAGCAAAACCAATAAACCCCCTCTCATCTTCAATGAAGGAGACATGGAAGGAGTTTTACCTTGCCATGAGGACATCCTCGTTGTCTCAGGAAATTTGGTCAACTGCAAGGTGAGAAGAATGCTGATTGACCATGGAAGCTCGTCCAATATCCTATTTTAGGAAGCCTTCCAGAAGCTAAATCTGCGTAAGGACGTTCTCAAGCTCTCTGCACTACCTAACTCATTAGCTTCAATGGGAAACAATCATCCCTAAATGGGTCAATTGAGTTGAAGCTAACGTTAGGAATCCAAGAAAAAATCAATTTGGAAATGGTAAGATTCATTGTGGTAGACTACCCTTTGGAGTACAACGCCATCCTAGGCCGACCTTCAATTCCCACAAAGCTATGAAGTTTGTAGGGGCAAGAAATGAAGTTATCATTATTAGATGTGAATAGAAGACATCCATGACCTATTATTGTGAGGCCATGAAAATCACCAGGGGTGGGCCATCCTCACCACCATGTATCCATGGAGAGACGTTGACTAGGGATAAGAGCAAAGAGGTCCGACCAAAAGATAGTCCAGTCATGTTAGTTGAGCTGGAGAACTTGGTGCTTGGAGAAACCCCAACTTAACACATGAAGCTCGGAAGATCTCTAGAGCCTGAGCTTAAAGAAAGGAAAATCTCTTTCTTGAAGGAGAATAAAGAGCTCTTTGTCCGGAAGTTAGCCGACATGCCAAGTATAGATCCAGATTTTTACTGCCATCGTCTTTGCGTACCCAGTTCCCCAATAGAAAAGGAAGCTCGACACTAAGCATAAGTACGCAATTGAAGAGAATATCTGTTGGAATTTCAATTCCTCTTATATCACTTGTTGGAGATGGGATAATAAACAGAACAAGTAGAATAGTATCAAACTTTTATATAGAAACAAAACACAACTGTTACAACACTGTGACTAATTTTTCTCTCAAGATAATTCTTTCTGAAACTCTCTTCTTCTCTCTAAGAGTATTTCAATACTATTTTTCTCACACACTAATAGAACTCTCTCTTTCTGTTTTTCATCTCAAGTGCTGCGGCACATTTGCTTCTGCCTTTCTTCTCTCTTTTCAATTCCACTAACACACATCACTCTAATACCATTAACTCACACATAACCATATAGCTATATATAAGTTTCAACTACCGACTTATCTTCTAAGACTATATAATATAATATTCAATTCTACAACTTTCTATAATTTTCCATCAACCGTCTTTTTCCCTTGCTTTGCCAACTTTGCTATTCAACTTGTTCTGACTTCTTCTCACAGCCACCAACCACTTTATTTCAACAAATAATATTTTATTTCACCAACTCAATAGCTTCTACAACCTTCTACCTTCTTCATAGCCAATCGCCGTGTTCTTTATTTGGGTGACAAGAGAATTCCACATGATTCTAGCTTGGTGATGAGTGTTCTTCATTCTTCTAGTAGGGCGGTGGAAATCTTGTAGATTCTTCTCCTATGGCGGTGGGAACTGGGAAGTTGCAAAGTATTATTTGAATTCTAACACTCCCCCTCAAATCAGACTTTGCATGCCAATCATATTTTGTGGAACACATTTGTCTGGTGGCTTCGGGAATGGTGGAAGATAAACAATCTTCATCGGTGTTTGCGGTGTTTGTGGCGTCTCCAGTGCATACACGATCTCTGCTAAATTTGACCAAGTAATCTTTGATTTTTCATTTTGCTCATTCTCTATAGTATCTTCTTTCTTTTGCTTTTCTGACACATCCACGAGAGTTTGTTTTTCTTTTACTAGACTTATTTCTTCTTTGTTTGTCTTCTTTGTTGGTACTCCCCCTGACTTGTTACTATTGCTACTTAACCTCATTTTCTGTTCAAAATCACTAGATGCTTTCTCTTCTTCAACAGTGTCTAAAGAGAAAACAAGGTACTCTGTTCCCTTTACCTTCTCACGTTCCTCATCATCATCATCGACTTCGTCAAAATCATCACTACGCTTGCTGTCACATGCTCCTCCTCTTTTTTCTTCATTTTCTTTCTTCAAAGCAGATTTATTCATCCACTCATCAGTTTTTGTATCTTCTTCCATATCTTCAATATTATCAGCTTCAGCTTCACCTTCTCGTTGTTGTTGTTGTTGTTCTTCTTCAGTCTCTGATTTTTCTGACTCCAATTCATTCTGGATATTGAGTTCTGATTCTGTATTACTTGATTCTGTCTCATCATCAATAAGATAAACTTCAGGTAGATATTTTGCTTTGAACGCTTTCTCAAAGTCCTTCCAGCTTGCATCATAACCGAACCATAGCCATCTTAGATACCACTGTTGATACCAGTGAAACGCGCTGCTTCTGAGCCTTCTTATAGCTTCCATCACCTTTTCATCTTCATCGATTTTCTCTGCCTGAAAATATTCTTTCAAACAGATTAACCATCTTGCAGCTTCATCTTCATTTCCACAAAATTTTGGAATCTCCATCACGGCTCCCAGAACCTGGCTTTGAAACTCTTCTTTTTTACGGTGCTTCAGCATTTCTTTTCACCACAGCTCCCAGATCGAGGGCTCTGATTCGCCTCTTTGATCGAACGAGGCTCTGATACCACTTGTTGGAATTTCAATTCCTCTTATATCACTTGTTGGAGATGGGATAATAAACAGAACAAGTAGAATAGTATCAAACTTTTATATAGAAACAAAACACAATACAAAACACAACTGTTACAACACTGTGACTAATTTTTCTCTCAAGATAATTCTTTCTGAAACTCTCTTCTTCTCTCTAAGAGTATTTCAATA
Source organism: Gastrolobium bilobum (assembly GCF_033153095.1). Lineage (NCBI taxonomy): Eukaryota > Viridiplantae > Streptophyta > Magnoliopsida > Fabales > Fabaceae > Gastrolobium > Gastrolobium bilobum. The sequence goes on along the minus strand of NW_026899584.1, from coordinate 34,977 downwards.
CTATTTTTCTCACACACTAATAGAACTCTCTCTTTCTGTTTTTCATCTCAAGTGCTGCGGCACATTTGCTTCTGCCTTTCTTCTCTCTTTTCAATTCCACTAACACACATCACTCTAATACCATTAACTCACACATAACCATATAGCTATATATAAGTTTCAACTACCGACTTATCTTCTAAGACTATATAATATAATATTCAATTCTACAACTTTCTATAATTTTCCATCAACCGTCTTTTTCCCTTGCTTTGCCAACTTTGCTATTCAACTTGTTCTGACTTCTTCTCACAGCCACCAACCACTTTATTTCAACAAATAATATTTTATTTCAACAAATAATATTTTATTTCACCAACTCATTAGCTTCTACAACCTTCTACCTTCTTCATAGCCAATCGCCGTGTTCTTTATTTGGGTGACAAGAGAATTCCACATGATTCTAGCTTGGTGATGAGTGTTCTTCATTCTTCTAGTAGGGCGGTGGAAATCTTGTAGATTCTTCTCCTATGGCGGTGGGAACTGGGAAGTTGCAAAGTATTATTTGAATTCTAACAATATCAAGGAGCTCCTAGATGTCGGCTTCATCTACGAGATTCTGTAGATGACTTGGCTCTCCAACATCTTGCCAGTGAAGAAGTCTAATGCGATGTGGCACATGTGTGTGGACTTTACTGACATCAACAAAGCTTTCCCAAAAGACTTTTACCCTTTGCCAAGTATAGATTAGCTCATCAACAACTCCTCAGGCTTCCATCTTCTTCTTTTTTCATGGATTTCTACTTAGTCTACAATCAGATTTCCATGCACCTAGGAGACAAAGAAAATAACTCCTTCACTATTAAGAAGGCCAGTTACTGTTACATGAAGATGCCCTTCTGCCTATAAAATGTTGCAAACATGTACCATCGTATAATGAATAGAGTCTTTGAGAAGCGAATTAGCTAGCAAAGTCGTTAAAGTTTACATTGACAACATGATAACATAGACCACTGACTCCGGGGACCATGTTGATGACCTATTCTAGGTTTTCACGTAGCTTCTAGCTCAAAAGTGCGCTTTTGGAGTCCTACTTGCGAAATTCCTAGTATTCATGTTTACCTATATTGGCATCGAAGTCAACTCTGACAAATATAAGGTCGTCTTAGAAATGTAGAGCTCAAAAAGTAAAAAGGAAGACCTAGTAGCTAATCGACCGGTTATTGCCCTCTAATGTCCCTTCATGCGTATAAACTGAGTTCAGCTGGATGCTGAGATCTTGAATGGAGATAAGGCAACCGCCCTCGAATAATGTGCCCATAAGCGAATACGAATAAGTTGCTAGCCAAGCAACTTAGCAACTAAAGGGACTTACAGAAACCATGAATAAGTCCCTAGAATGCATACAAACAACAACAAACATATGTAAAGGAAATGATTAGCTTAAAAAGCACATGAATAAGAACCGAGAAAAAAACTCGGTAATATCACAAAACAAACCAAAAAGAGCACAAGTCCCTGTAATCATCAGAATATAAAAAATGGAAGAGTATAAAGAAAACTGGCATCCCGACCCTTCAACTTGGTGACACCTCATCGTAGTAGAAGGCTAAGAACCTGTTCTCGCTACCCTTGATGCATTGTATGATCTCCCATCCATCACATAGTAGGAGATGTCTAGAGCGTTAATCCTAGCACCAGAGTTCAACACCTTAACTTGAGCAAGCGCATTCGCAAAGACCTAGTTGACAGCACTTTTGAAGGCATTCCCCAACTCAAACAAACATGCCTTAGAGTACCTATTGTCCTTCACCTTCACAATCTCTTAACTCTTCTAGGTCCTTGCTCGTCTTGACTAGGGCCTCGTCCAAATTCTTGGTAGTCTCCTTGGCCTTTGTCAGCTCCTCCTCCTTTTGAAGAGACGACGCAACATCAGACACTGCTTTCTATGACTATTCCAACTGGTTTTTAAAAAACACTCACCATTTTTAAGGCGATATCCATCTCCTTCACTAGCTTTTCCTTTTCAGAGATGAAGAAAACACTTTTTGCCTTGAGAACAGCCTCCTAAACTTGGACCCGATCGAAAGATTACATCATTGAACTGCATTTCAAGAAGGCGACCTCTAGGCTGTGCAAGTGTTTTAGGAACTGGCCCGGGTCATACTCATTCTCAACTGTGAACTTGTGAGGCTGGATCACAACCCTGAGTCTTAGTAGGGTAAACATACCAGGATGCTCAGCTGGGGGCAACATGACTTCCTCAAAAAGATGAGGTAAAGGAGGAGTTGTGGCAGCGACCTTGATAATAGAGGTTGTGAAGCCCCTCTGAACTTGAGCCTCTTGAGGAAGGCTCTCAACCCCCACCGGGTAGGTGACACACTAGTTAAAAGGAGGAGTGGGAGTTACAGAAGACAAGGATGGATGCTTCTAAAGAGAGGTGCCACTAATCTCCTGTTTAGGAGCCACCGCATTCTTAGCGACCCTATCAGCCCAGATCTTCTCCAGATAGTCATGATTGCTTTTGGTCCCCACCGCATACTTGAGTTGTTCTTCTTCTTTTGTGTTTTGGTTTGGGTTGGAGTAACAACCAACAATGGTGAAGGTGTTAGCCATAAAGCTCTTCTTCTCCTTCTTCATCTTCTTTGCTTCTCTTTCTCCCCTCTTCGTCAGATCTAACTCTTTTTATTTTAAAAAAAAAGCTGAGCAAACTCAATAAACTCGCCCAGTCAACCGAGTTTACCGAGTTGACATGGCGTTTCAACCGTTTCGACTCAAAACTCGTTTCAACTACCGTTTTGACTCGATTTTGGTCATAAAAACGTAGACACGGTCTGTTTCTACGTTTCGACACTACGTTTTTAAAACACTACTAGGGGCGTTGAAGAACCAATACCTTACCCTGGGTAGGAGTCTCTTTACCTAATTCTCATTATTCTTATTGCCAACATCTCCAGCTGCAGATTTCTTCCTAAAACCACCCATGAATGTATACAAAACTTAAATTAAAAAGGAAGGTAGAAGTTTAGAATGGGTACCTGTTGTTTAGAGAAGTATTTTCCGAAAGAGCTAAGAGCAAACAAAGAAGAACCATTGGCAACAACAATGTAATATAACAAAATGGCCTAAGCAAGAAGCATCATAGGGAGAAGAGAATCTTGTGGAAAAAAGTGAGCAAGAAGTCCCCAAATGCAAAGAACCTTTGGAAGCACAATAGGAGCTTCTAGAAATTGAAATGGAAGAAATGGGAGAAGAAGACACAAAACAAATATATATAGAGGCACAAAAAAGAAAAGCCTAAACAACGTTGGGGAAAAATCTATAATTTCATAGGGGACAAACAGTTGACTAAGGATATTGCCAATACAGATGAAATGATAAGAACTACTCCACCATCCCTAACACACGTCCGACAAATGAGAACACGCTACATCTAAAGGTGTGGTTGTAACACTTCCAAATTTTTAACAATTTTTAAAAGTACTTATAATAACATAATTGCCAAAAATTATATGTAACCATTTTATTAAGACCATATAACTATTGAAAAACTAAATTAAAGATAATTTGGGGAAATGATACAGCCACACCTGTAACACGGACAAGTGCAAAGCTAAATTTATCATACTCCATAGCAAAATATATTCATCATAAATATTAAAACATCAAATGTAAAACCAGATTCTAAGGTTTATCTTAAAATATGTCTTATACTTTTATTAAATCCAAGCATAAAATTGTAATATTTAGGACTAGCTTGAAATGTCTTAGTTGTTATCCTCACTGCTACTGTTCGCAACTTGTTTCACTGAGGTTTGCTCCCCCAAAGGATCATTGTAGCACATAAACAAAAACTCAAACAATCAGCAAAAACTGGTAATTCCAATTCAAATCACAATAAAGATAATTATAACTCAGATATTCATCATAATCAAGTCAAGCATCAATCCAAGTATGCAATTGCCATTATTGATCTTATTTAGTTTCATTTAGTTCATTTAGTGGAGAAGAGAATCATGGTAGACCCGGGAAACCCTCTTACTAGCCTACTCATATGACCTAGGAAACCCTGTTGCCAGCCACATATAATTAAATTTGGCCATAATCAAAACATCAAATCTTAGTGTGCAAACCTCTCCACCAAAGTTGCTACTAGTATTCTAGGAAAATCTGTTGCCAGGTACCACTTTGGAAAAAACGGATAACATCATTTTCACATCATATAACATTAAAGGTATAAAACCCAAAGGTTGTGTTCTTCACTTTCACGAGGTATATCCCAAAAGTTATCTTCTCACCGTTAACTTATCACACACAATTAGGAAAATTTAATCTTGTCACAAACCACAAAGTTGGAAAATTTCCTCAAAGAGTATCATAATTTCCATATTAATTATCCAAAAGTATTATAATTTCCACATTAATTATCCAACATCTTATCAGAGGTAAAATTAATACCACACATAATGAATTATCCAACATTTAATTATTAGAGATAAGATTCATCTTACACATAATTAATTATCCAACATCTCAACCTATTATCATTAATTAATTTGGATTACACCCAAGAAAATAAGTATATAATTAATCTTGTGCTTTCCTAGAGATTAAGATTAAACACAACAGAATTCCCAACAAAATTCATATATAATTAACCTATGATTTTCTAGAGGTTAAGATTGAACCCAATAAAATACCCAACTCAATTCATATATAATGAATCTAGGATTAACTAAGGGTTATGATTACATATAACAAATTCCTTATAAAACTAACGTATAATATCCTAAGGATCAAGATTACATATAACATATTTTTAATAAAACTAACCTATGACACCCTAAGAATTAAGATTACATATAAAATATTTCAAATAAAACTAACCTATGACACCTTAAGGATTATGATTACATGAACTCCGTGTCTGAAGGCTTCCTTGGCAGAAGAGCGATTCGTGAGGGAAGCGTAGTTGGCAGCTAAGGGGAAATAATTGCAACAGAATTTGAAAGGGATGAGAATAAGAAGAAAAAGAGAAGGGAAATGGAGAGATGCAAGGAATTGGATAGAATATGGAAATGATTTGGTTTGTTAGGTTAAGCTCATATTTATAGATGAGGTTTTGTAATGAAAAAAGTGGAATTATTGTAGGTAATATTAATGATAATCATAATTACTTTAATTATCATTAATATATCTTAACAGTTAAAAAATTGAATAAAAATAACTGTTGAACTTACAAATTAAATTATAACAAAAATAAATGCTAAAAATTACAAACTAAAATCACCACCGAATAATGTTATTGTTTTATAGTCAAATAATGACACTATGGTAACAATTAATGACAACCAATAAATATATATCAATGTCTATAACACCACTTTATGCTAAACCCAATATATCTAACAAAATATAATGATACACATAAAGGTATACACTATTGTATCCTTGCCTTTATTTTAAATAGCTACATTCATTTCATTAGTCATATTTGTAACTTATTTCCTTTGTCATTATTTGACCGAAGGTAATATTTTTTAGAGTAAATACTCTTTTTGGTCCTCAGCAAATTTCGCGATGCCCGCTTTAGTCCCTAGCAAATAAAAAGGCTCATCGTGGTCCCTAAGAAATTCAAAATGGACCCATTTTAGTCCTTTTAGGGATTAAAAGGGTCCATTTTGAATTTCTTAGGGACCACGATGGTCCTTTTTATTTGCTAGGGACTAATACGGGCGTCGTGAAATTTGCTGAGGACCAAAAAGGGTATTTACTCCATTATTTATCATCCCTTTAATGGTTATATCCTTGTCTGCACTCAGAGCCCTCTATGGCTAGAGTCTTTTATAAAGTTCACATTTGCTTCAGGCAATGCTTTTGAATCATCAAATCTAAAATAATGATATTTTGGAAGCTGTTCATTGAGTTATTTTTTAATCAACGAGTCTAAAATTGTAATTATTTTCACTCATTTCGAGGATGTAAAATTTTTGCTTTTCGATATATATATATATGGGATAGGTTATTGTGCCTACTCTCATTTTTCCTACCTTTACCTACTTCTCTCAACATCGTTGGATTACAATCTCATCTAACGGTTCAGATTCAAAAGATAAATAAAACCCTTTTACTCTTTTTTCTCTCTCTCTAACTCTGCTCTTTCTTTCTCTCTCTCTCTAACTCCACCCTTTCTCTCTCCTCGCTTGTGTGCGATGAAGAAGACGCCCAAGTCTACATTTTACGATTACGAAAATATTCTTCATCCTTTGTCCATGCACTTGTATTCTGAGAAGGGCTGAATTGGAAAAGAACAAGTTAATTGGAGTATATAAATTAAAGTGATAGAATTTGCCAGAGCATGTTAGGGTTCTTGTAGCACGTTCCGTCTCATAATGAAATTGATAACTTTGTCTTTTTCCCATCTTAGGGTGGTTTCTGTATATTTGGATTTTTGATTTTGTTGCCTTTTTACGGCGGTGTTGCTTGTCGATGACTGATGATTGATCCCATCTTTGTGCAGAATCTGGGCCTCGCTGAAACCTAAACCAACAGAGATGGGAAAGGGCTTTTTGATTCCATTAAATAGACTCTCCCTCTCTCATTCCAAATGTGATCTAACAAACGTAGTGTTAAACGATTCGATCTAGTTTTATTTACCTTTGTTTCAACCCAAACAACCCTAATTATTCAACGCCCTAAATAATGGCTTATTTTCTTCTAAGGGTAACAAAAGCAGAGTACTGTAGAAATTTGTATTTTCTTCTTCTTTTCTTCCAGGATGATAATATTGGATACTCAATTTTGAGTTTATGCACGAATACTTTGGTGTTTGCAGCTTTCGAATCTTTAATAAAATTTGTCATTCCTGTTTTTTTAACAAAGAAAAAGATGATGTCGTATTATTTGTTCTTGCTTGCATCGTAGTTCTTTTTAATATTTTGGTTTCTTTTTTTTTTTTAATCTGTGGATGTTAAGGCATGAATTCTACCATCGATTTTGTTTCTTAGCAACGTATCTGGTTTCCAGTGGGAGACATATTTGCAAGTACGTCTTCTTCATCGCAAGCAAGGGAGAAGAGAATAAGGGTGGAGTCAGAGAGAGAGAGAGGGGGGAAGAAGAGTGGAGTTAGAGAGAGAGAAAAAAAGAGTAAAAGGGTTTTATTTAACTTTTGAATTTGAACCGTTAGATGAGATTGTAATCCAACGATGTTGAGAGGGGTAGGTAAAAGTAGGCAAAATGGGAGTAGGCACAATAACCTATCCCTATATATATATATAAAAAAGATGTTTGTTTCTTATAATTTAGGTTTTCGATAAAAATCGGTGAAATGATAAGCCCACCTCATCTATTAATTTAAATTTATTAATTTACATTTTTTTCTTTTATTCATCATAATTAATATTATTTGTTTACGTGCGTGCAGAAGATGTGGTTGATATAAAGCTCAATAGAGTCAAGTGAATGATGAGAGATGGATCCTCTACAACATGTTGTTCAATTCCTAATGTCACCTCAGACCAAGGCGTGGCTAAAGCAACAATTGGTGATTCCTTTATTGCAATACGAGGCAAGAGTTGCAGAACTAAAAGTTTGTGTTCAAAGTCTCAAAAAGGTGAGAGATGTAGTTCAACATAAAGTTGAGGAGGAAGAAAACCGATATGGAAGAAGATTTGCAGAAGAAGTTAAAGAATGGATAGAAGGGGTGGATAAAATAATTTCTGAATATGAAGATTTTGATGGGGACGAATGCAATAAACATGCAGTGTTTGACTTCTTTACAAGTGGTTTCCTTCCTAAGCCCGGGATAAGGTATCACCTAAGCAAAAAAGCATTTAATATTACAAGGAAGGTTAATGCACTAGAGCAAAAAGCAAAGCATGATGCAGTTTCTTATTGGCTTGGTCCACCCTCCATGGTTGCCTTTTTTACTAATGTTGGTTATGAAAGCTTTCCCTCAAGAGATGAAACTGTGAACAAGATTAATGCAGCATTGGAAGACCCAAATGTTAGAATGATTGGACTTCATGGGTTGAGTGGTGTGGGCAAGACCAGTTTAGTCAAAAGAGTTGCTAAGGAAGCCTTGAAAGCTAAGATGTTCGATGTAGTCACCATGTCAAGCATAACAAGGAATGCTGACATAAGAAAAATCCAAGGAGAAATTGCTGATATGCTGGGGATGAAATTGGATGAGGAAAGTGATATTGCAAGAGCTGCTCGTATACAAAAGAGATTAAAGAATGATAAAGAAAGCACCCTCGTAATCCTTGATGATCTTTGGGCAGAAATTGACTTCAATATGCTAGGGATTCCATGCGATGATGATGAAAGGAAATCCCCTGGGGCTCACAGTATTACTGAAACGGAAAAATCCCATGCAGCTCAAAGTAAGGAGAAAACAGAACCTGAAACGGAAAAATCTCGTACGGCTCAAAGTAAGGAGAAAACAGAACTTGGTGCTGCCAATATGATGAAGTCAAAAAAACACCCAAGTGAATCCAATGCGATGAAAACAGAAGAAACTCTTAGTCGTTACAAAGTTTTGATGATTTCTGAAAGTAAACAAGTGTTATTAAGTCAGATGGAAGGCAAAGGAAACTCTATCTTCTCTGTGGAAGTCTTAAAGGATAAGGAAGCAGAGACGTTGTTTAAGAAAAAGGCTGCAATAGGTGATACAAATTCGGATTTGGAAATATTAGCAGCTCAAATTGCCAAGAAATGTAATGGACTGCCAATATCAATTGTAACAACTGCAAGGGCATTAAAAAATCAAAGCCGCTTGGTATGGGAGAACATTAACCGAGAGCTTGAAGGGAAAAATTTAATGGGAGCACCTGAGTTCTCTACAAAGTTGAGTTATGATCTTTTAGAAAACGAGGAGCTCAAGTATACTTTCTTACTATGTGCTCGCATGGGTCATGATGCATTGATTATGGACTTGGTGAGATCCTACATTGGTTTGGGTTTTCGTCAAGGAATCTCCACAGTAAGGGAAGCCAGATGTAAAGTATATGCATTGGTGGGAAAGCTAAAAGAGTCTGGTTTGTTGTCTGAAAGTTATTCAAATGATCATTTCACGATGCAAGATATTGTTCGCAGTGCGGCTTTGTCAATAGCATTGGAGGAGAAGCATGTATTTACAGTGACAAAGGGAAAAATAGATGAATGGCCTGATGAGGATAAACTTAAAAGGTACGCTGGTATTTCCTTACAACATTGTGATATCATTGGCGGGTTTCCTAGAATGATAAATTGCCCACAACTTAGATTCTTCCATGTTGATAATAGTTATCCACGTCTGACATTACCAGACAACTTTTTCAAAAAAATGAAAGAGCTCAAAGTATTGATATTGACTGGCTTTGATCTATCACCCTTACCTTCATCAGTTACATGCCTAACAAAGCTCAGAATGCTTTGTTTGGAGGAATGCACGCTGGGTGAGAAATTATCCAATATAGGTGAATTGAAAAACTTAAGAATTCTTAGTTTTTCAAGATCTGATATTGAAAAATTGCCTGTTGAATTGAAAGAGTTGACAAAGCTTCAAATTCTTGACATCAGTAATTGCTCCAAACTTCAAAAAATTCCATCCAATGTAATAAACAGTTTGATTAGTTTAGAAGAACTGTATATTGGAAACACATTGATTCAATGGAGCATTGAAGGACAAACAAATCAAAGTGAACGTGCTAGTCTTTCTGAGTTGAGGCATCTGAATCTGTTGACAACTGTGGACTTAAAAATCCCAAATGTTGACCATTTTCCAAACAACTTGTTCTTTGACAAGTTATATAGTTACAAGATTATTATTGGAGATTTGAAGGCATACTTAAAGACAGATTTCAAGGTGCCACAGAAGTATGAAACATCAAGATTTTTGGCAATACAATTAAATGATAGCTTTGACATTCATTCTCTAATGGGTATCAAAATGTTGTTTAACAAAGTTGAGATTTTGTTGTTAGAAGACCTCAATGGTGTTCAAGATATTTTTTATAGTTTGAATTTGAAAGGATTTCTATATCTAAAACATTTGTGCATTGTAAGCAATTCCCACATTCAATCTCTCATCAACCCAACACACACAGAGCAACCTGAGGAGGCTTTTCTTAAATTGGAGTCGTTGTATCTCTATGATCTCAAGAAGTTGGATACAATATGCTCATGTAAACTTTCAGCATTCTCATTTGGCAAATTGAAAGCCGTCAAGATCTATCAATGCGGTCAATTGAAGTGCATTTTCAACATTTCTATGGTTAGACATCTAACAGTTCTTGAAACAATTGAAGTTTCTGAATGTAACACTCTGAAGGAGATTGTGAAGATTGTCCCTGTGGAAACACGAAGTAACACTGAGCATCTTGAGTTTCTTGAATTACGTACTTTGTCACTACAATCTTTACCTCAAATTACTGGATTCTGTCCCATTTCATCAACGGGAGGGGAAATGAGAAAACTATTCCACGAAAAGGTGTGTTTAAAACTATCATATAGTTTTGTTTATCTGTTGCATGTCAAACTCTTCCAAATTTTATTTGTTGTAACTAAAAGGGACAAACTCTGAGTTGTAAACTTAAAAAATATTTCTTTACTGTAGAGAAAATTAATTTGGGAAAGTCAAAATTAATTATTTAATTTTTGGTGACCATAATGTGTCTTCCTTTGTAGGTTATAGTTCCCAAATTAGAGAGAATGGAGTTGTCCTTGATCCACATCGACATAATATGGAGTGACCAACCTTCATTATGTTCTAGTTTTCAAAATTTGATTCACTTGGATGTCAATGAATGTTGGGATTTAAAATATTTATTATCATTTTCAATGGCCAAGACTCTGGTGAATCTTCAAAGCCTTTCCGTAAGCGAATGTGAAAACATGGAACACATCTTTCGCCAAGAGCATGGTAGTCATACTGAAACAAAGGTACAACAGTTGGGTGGGGTTAGATTCGATTTTTACATCTCTTTGTACGCCTTAATTTTAATGTTGAACTTGAATATCCTTGCATGTTAGATTCGATTATCTTGCATGCAGAGAATTTGAAATCTCTATTTCTCATGAGTCCCTTGATATTGTAAACTAATTCGTTAACGTACATACAATTTGCAAAAGTATGAAGCACCCTAAAATAACATGTCTTCAATCTCTCCTATAATTAAGATTTTGAATCACAGTCCGCAGCTGCACTATAATGATTTTGAGAATTATGGTGGCTGATTTTGTTTGTGTTGTTATTTGTAAAATTCGTATTAGTCCAATTTTTTTTTTAATTTTTTTTCACAATTGCTGTAGTAGTAATACAATAATTTCTTAACCAAACCACAATTAAAACTTTTATAATTCAGTTACTTTCTGCTTTCTCTTTATTGATTTGGTTTGCTTTATATTTGAAATCTATATTAATTGGATTAACTTATGGCAATTGTGAACTAAAGCAGGGTAGCATCTTTCCAAATTTGAAGAAAATCAAACTAAGTAGCATGAAACGTCTTCATGAGATATGGAATTATGAACTCCCTTCAGATTCCTTTGGTAAACTGGATACTCTGATCATTGAGAAGTGCGATAAATTTGTCAATGTTTTTCCTTGTTACATGAAGGGAATATTTCGGAGTCTATGCAACTTGAGTGTTACTAATTGCCGGTCAATGAAAGAGATATTTGACCTAAATGATTTAAATGGAGATGCTAGCGATGTAGCCAACTTGCAAGATGTTCATTTAGAAGGACTCCCAAAATTGAAGCATGTATGGAAAAAGAACGAAGACTGGGAAGTTATTCTTAACTTGAAAAAGCTGCAAAAGATATGGGTTCATGATTGTGGCATCTTGGAATATATATTTCCAATTTATGAAGCCAAGTGTCTTCCCAATCTTGAATACCTTGTGATATGGGATTGCTCTGATTTGAGGGAAATTGTTGCCAGGGGAAAAGGTACCAACACCGACTCAAGCAATTCTAATCCATCATTTGAGTTTCCTAATATGATCACCATCAAATTTTCGAAGCTACCAAACCTTGAGAGTTTCTATCCAAGACCATATAAATTAAGTTGTCCAAAATTGAACGACTTGTGTGTTGAACTTTGTGACAAGCTGGAACCATTCAGAAAAGAAACCGCAGATGCGGAAGGAAAGTTTGTGCTCTTTCCTAAAGAGGTATTAGTAAGCCTTTCAAATCTTTAGAAATCTTACTAAATTATAGGAAAATAGAGTAAAAATCTTTTCATATATTTATATTATTTTTCATCGTCTATTTCTTACAGGTAATCAATCAGTTGAAGTCCTTGCAAATTGAGTCGTGGCATGTAAAGTTGTCAAGCAGCTACATGGGGGAAGGGAACTATCGAAGGAACAAATTACAAGAGCTTCGCTTGTCTAAATTATATAATACAGAGGTTCTATATTCTTTCCTTCATAGCAATCCTAATCTGAAAAGCCTATCATTGATTCATTGCTTCTTTAAAGAGATGGTTCCTCTCAGAAGGCCTCCTGAAATTCAAAAATTGGGGGTTGTTCCAGAGCTAAAAAGCTTGAAGTTAATAGACTTGCCTAAGCTTGAGAAGATAGGCTTTGAACGAGACATACTTCTTCAAAGGATAGAGTTCTTCATTTTAGAAAGCTGTCCTTGTTTGGTCTCTATAGTGCCTTCCTCTGTGTCTCTTACTTACTTGACAGATCTGGAAGTGGTTAATTGTAATGGATTAGAAAATTTAATGCCACCATCGACTGCAAAAAGCTTGATTCATCTTAGAACAATGAAGGTAATCAAATGTGAATCTCTGAAGGAAATTGTGTCAGTGCAAGGAAATGAAGACAAAGTTGACATTGTTTTCAAACAATTAAAAAGTCTAGAACTTGTGTCACTGAAGAAACTCAAAAGTTTCTGCAGCTCAAAGAATTGTGTCTTCGAGTTCCCATCATTGGAGAAATTAGTAGTGAGTGGTTGTACCAAAATGGAAAATTTATCTAAAGAAGTCAAGTGCACGTCAATATTACAAAAAATATATGTTGTGCATGAACAAGAGAAAAGATGGTCCTGGCATGGTCATTTAAAAGATACTATACAAAAAATGTTTGTTGAAAAGGTACGTGCGTATAAACTTATGAACTGAATTTTCATTTTCTTTTGTGTTGTCTTCTTTTACATTTCTCTTTTAATAATTAATTTATAACAAATAATGATATGCATAAAAAAAATGAATGATTATAATGATTTAGTACTGAGATTCAGCTGTTATCTATTTTACTACTTGCTCGAGTTTTTCTTTTCAATTTTAATGATATTGATTAGAAAAGCAGTGTCATGGTGTTCATAGGCTGTCATTTGGGGCAGATGAAATATGATAAATCTGATGATATATTTATTTGCAATATTCACAGAAATTTTTTGAAGGCATGGACGAGATGAGTCTTTCTGAACATCATGAGCTAGAACAACCTGGGATGGTGGAGTTAGAATACAAAACAATTGGTTTTACAGTTTGAAAACTTTGAAGCTGGTCAACTGTAAAATTAAATCACCATACGCAATTCCATCACATGTTCTTCCTTGTTTAAATAGATTAAAAGAATTGGAAGTAGAGCATTGTGACGAAGTAAAGGCAATTTTTGATATGAACGACATTGACACTGAGATTATAGGAACGACATTCCAGTTGAAGAAGTTGACTTTAAAATGGCTAAATGAGCTGACACATGTGTGGGAAAAGAATGGTCAAGGAATTCTCATATTTCAAAATCTGCAAGAAGTCTTTGTTCATTGTTGTGAAAAATTGGAAACTCTGTTTCCTGCCGCCCTGGCCAAAAATCTTAAGAAACTTGAGCAACTTACAGTACAATTTTGTAATGAGTTGAAAGAAATTGTTGGAAAGAAAGAAGCAGCAGCAGCAGCACAAGTAAGAGAAAAGTTTGTGTTCCCTTGTCTAACCTCGCTCAGTCTTTATGATTTGCCACAACTCGCTCACTTTTGCCCTGAAACAATCCCTTTGGAATGCCCCGCTTTAAATTATTTATTTGTGGTGGATTGCAAGCTGGTGCTATTTCAAAGAGCACATCAATGGGTAAGTAGCTTGAAATCAAATTATATATATATATATATATGGGACACTCTTTTTGCACTGACTGCAGAAAGCTATTATCTCCGGCTGACACCAAAAAGTGGGTCACATTGCTTTTCTTAAAGAAAAAAAACTAGGATACGGAACCGTATTTTAGGATTCAGGTCCATATCCTGGCTTGTTGTATGTGCAATGGCTGCATAAATGATTTTGTCATATATATATATATATATATATATATGAAAATATAAGAATCATATTGCAGGAATGACACTGTTCATTCCTGCAATAAGGATCTGGTTCTGTATCCTAATTTTTTTTTTTTAAGCGTGCACTTGATTTTGTGTGCAAGAAAATGCTCTTGTTATGTGACATGACAAAAAGTGAACCCATACAGTGCCATTCCTGCAATAAGGATCTGGTTCTGTATCCTAACTTTTTTTTTTTTAAGCGTGCACTTGATTTTGTGTGCAGGAAAATGCTCTTGTTATGTGACATGACAAAAAGCGAACCCATATATATATATATATATATATATATATATATATATATATATATATATATAGAGAGAGAGAGAGAGAGGGTAAAAGATTTATCCGGTGAGTCCAAAACGACGTCATTTTGGAGCTATAAGATTAAAAAATTATAATGATAAAGACTAATATAATTCAGTAATATACTAAAATTACAAAAACATTTTGATTTTTGCCCCAAAGATAACTTATTTCGATTGACCGGATAAATCCTCAACCGATATATTATTTGTCCATGTTTCTGAGACCCGGTTACGAGTAACAAGCCTCTTGCAACTTAAACTAATGATTGTTGTCTGTTGATATAAAATAATTTTAATGTGCTTAAAACTGTACCAAACTAGCAAATAGTTTTTTAATCCCCAATTTTGATAATTTATTTCCAAAAATACCCCAGTTTTGTGTAAAATAATTGAGAGCCTAGAACTCTCTCAGCTTTTATTCTTTTCATCTTCTAATTCACAGCCCTTTCTTTTCTATTTGTTTTGCCTTTACTAGGCCATTTCCAACCTGGAGGTCTTGGTGCTCCAGTGGAAACACACTTCTGAGTTAAGGTCAATGTTCGGACAGTTTACGGTAGAACTCAATTCCTTAAAAAATCTTGTGCTGTTTTCTGATGTGTATAATAATAAGGAGCCTATTATGCCCTTTGGAATACTCGAGAAGGCACCCAATTTAGAAGAAATGACTACATCTGTGCTCCCACAAATGCCCGAAATTGGTAAACAAGGGATGCCCGGACACTTGAAGGTATTGACACTGAACATAGTTAAGGAGCTCAAGTCCATCGGGTCAGAGGACTCATCATGGTTAAACACACTCTGTGAGAAGCTATACAAATTATACGTTATCGACTGTCGTGAGTTGAAAACATTAGTACATTCTCATTCTGATGTATCTTTCTCCAATCTAAAGGAATTGAGTGTATCGGGATGTTATAAATTGGAGTACTTGTTCACATCCTCAACAGTAAAAGTATTAAAGAACCTTGAGAAGATTGAAGTCGAGGATTGTAAATCAATGAAAGAAATAGTGAAAAAAGAGCAAGATGAAACAACTTCGGAAGGGATCAAATTTGAGCGGCTCAGCTGGATAATTTTAAAAAAATTATATGAGCTGAAATATTTTTATTCAGGCAACGAAACTTTGGAATTACCGTCTCTGATACAAGTGGACATACTGAATTGTTCTAAGATGGAAATTTTTTCCCAAGGATCAGTAGATGCGAGTTCTTTTAGAGGAATTCAAGGTTCCGCCGACTCAAATGATGATTTGATCTTCCATGAAGATGTTAAAGCCTCGGTGAAAAAATTGCTCCGTCTACAACAGGTAAGGACTTCACCCAATCAATCAAGTATGACCTCAATTTTTGCGTCCGTTTAATTATAATCTCTTCATATATACGAGCCTTATCCAAACAATCAACTATAGCATCGGGTAACAATATCTATATACTACCTTTCCTTACTGTTATGATTCTAATATTTTGATAATTTGTTAGTAACTTAATGACTTTTCTATCATTATATTTATGAGTACATTTTACTATTTATCTCGCAAGAAATGTTAGCCATTTACAATATTCGTGTTTTTTTAAAAAATGGGTCATAGTGCCATTTACATTATAGAGGGGACTTTACATTTTACACCTCTGTTGATTGCTTTTGCAGTAACTTCGGGGAAAACTCAATGCATGGCTCCTTTGTTCTTCAATTTTTATTTAGTATTATGTAAATTTATAATCATATGTAAATATATAAAATAACATTGTTGTACAAAACAATCAAGCGCTCAAATGCCAAGTCATGTATTGTTCTAAGCTTTTGATGGAACAATCCTTCCATTTAGTAGAAAGGAAAATGCTTATAGTGAGGTATAATGATGAACAAAAGAGATTTGCGAAGAAGAGAAATCGAGGAATTATAATATTTCAATTTAACCAATAAAAAAAGGTTGTACATCACATTTGAAACTCTACAAAATAACAAATAGTATGCATCCTTTCGTCAGTATTAAGTACTGAGTAGTTTCTTATCTTATTCTGTAGCTTACCAGGCAACGTATACAGTTCGGGGATCATCCAATATTGGAAGAGATATGGCTTAAGCGAGAGCCAGTCCCAGTCCCAAGCTGGTGTTTCTTCAACTTAACTTGTTTAGTTGTGGTTAGGTGTGATTTTTTATCAGATGCCATACTACCTTCTCATTTACTTCCTTTCCTAAGTAACTTGGAAGAATTGCAAGTGCAAAATTGTAATTTGGTTACGGCAATATTTGATGATAAGATTTATATGGGAAGTGCTTCTGATCCCTTCTCCATTCGATTGAAGAAACTTATTTTGGACCAGTTGCCAAGTCTAAAACACATTTGGTGTAAGGATTCTCAAGGAAGACTCCGCCTTCCATTTCTAGAAGAAGTTTATGTTGATGGATGTGAAAGTATAAAAAGTTTGTTCCCAGCATCAGTAGCCAAAGATGGACTACAAGAACTTCATGTGAAAAACTGTGAAGGGTTAGAGGAAATTTTTGCAAAGGATGAAGCAACCAAAGAAGAAGAAAACAAAGAATCTATTATATTGCCCAACATAACTTCATTGAGGCTGCGGAATTTGCCAAAGCTGGGGTGCATTTATCCTGGAGTGCACATTGAAGAATGGCCTACTTTAAAAGAAATAGATGTTATGCTGGAGATTCTTTTAAAGGGTCAAGATAGTTCTCCAACAGAGTCAACAGACGAGCAAGTCTTTATCTCACTTAAAAAGGTATGAACTGTTTTTGTATACTCGCCTCAACACTTTGCATTTTGTGCTTATAAAATTATTATTGGGATGTATAGATGTTAGAATTGAATATCCACACAGATGCAAGAGACAACCATACTTGTGTATCTACAAAAAAAACTTTTCTTTTCTATTCTTGCTTTCTTGCTCTTTCTGTTTTTCTCTTGATCTACTTTTCTCTTGATCTACTTTTCATACAAACTATCAAAGGCTATTTATAAGCTATAAAACTGACCAACATAACTCCACACATAACACCTCATTACTCTATAACTGACATAACTGACTCATTAATGTCCACTAACACAAACCTAAGGACATGACTCTTCACCGGAAAACTCTTCACATTTCTATTTTCTATTTTCTATTTTTATCTCATTAAAATTTAACCCAACAAAACTCCCCCTTAAATTTTAATTCTTTTTTTTTGAATTTTCCACCGGTTGATTTTTTTCGCGCTGCTTCCATGTTGCACTCCTTTCTTCAATATTTTTTTTTTTGTCCGGCGGTTCCTTCATTGGTGGAAGATAGACAGTCTTGAATGTTCCTCTGTCGACCTCATCCTCCAATATACTTCCACATCCATTCTTACATGTATGATCTTCACACAAGTCATCATACTGATCAGTATCTGTATCACTATAACGTCCCATTAGTTTTACAACACCTATGCCAATTTTAATACTTTCAGATTCAACATGTGCTACATTAATAGCACGTTGGGCCTCTTTAACCACAGTAACCCCATCACTCATTGAGGACCGTTGATTCCCATCATCAACCAAATAACTCAACGCATCATTTTCTGATTCCGCCCCACGATCTTCTTCTGGTTTACACTTGAGCCAAAATGATTCCACCATAAAAGTAACTCTAGGCTCCTCATCGCCGGGTTCCCTATCCACAATCACACTTTCCATCTTTCCGCTTTCAGTTTCTTCATCGTCGGGTTCTTCTTCATCGAGTCCAGCTTCCACGCGCCTCAACAATGGAATCTCAGACCACCGTCCTCCAGGGAAATGGTCTCTTTTCGGTGGTGTCGACATCTTCCACTTCCACCATAAATTCAATGCAGACTTCGACTTCTGACTTCCAACCCGAACCGCACCTATGCCGGTCTCCGACATCAACCTCATCACGCCGGGGTCGAGCTCTTCTCCAAAACATGAACTCGGTGATTTAGCCGGGATCTCCCTCATCCCGTTTATCAACATGAGACTCGGATTCGCAGTCTCCTCCAAGCCGGTCTCCATCAAGCATCTCGGATTCCACGCTTCTCGTTCCTTTGCTAGCTTCTCAAGCTCTTTCAACATCTCGTCTTCTTCCTTATCCTCTCTATCCGGCTTCTGAATTGACTCGCCGCTCTCAGCATCTTCGATCTCGGCTCTCATAGCCGCAATCATCGTCTTTTTCTCTGATTCATCACTCTCACGCTCCAACGCGTCGATCTTCTCCGCAGATACGTTGTCGTTGGCAACCTCGGACTCCGCCATCTCGATCTCTTCTTCATCCGCATGATTCTCCTCATCTTCATCATCATCATTGATGATTTCATCTTCTTCTTCATCAATCAGATCAAACCGTCCAGGTAAATATTTCACTATAAAGGCTATTTGAAAATTCTTCCACATGTTATTAAAATCGCGGCAGTCCCATGTACGGAACCATTTGATTGCGCTTCCTCTGAATCTACGCAAAGCTTCATGCCATTTGTCCGCTTCAAAGTAAGAAGACCAATGCTTCATCTTTATCTCCATAAAAGAGTGGCACTTCCATCTCGTTCTTTTCCTCCATAGCCCAAGCTCTGATACCAATTTGTTAGAATTGAATATCCACACAGATGCAAGAGACAACCATACTTGTGTATCTACAAAAAAACTTTTCTTTTCTATTCTTGCTTTCTTGCTCTTTCTGTTTTTCTCTTGATCTACTTTTCTCTTGATCTACTTTTCATACAAACTATCAAAGGCTATTTATAAGCTATAAAACTGACCAACATAACTCCACACATAACACCTCATTACTTTATAACTGACATAACTGACTCATTAATATTCTAACTGACATAACTGACTCATTAATGTCCACTAACACAAACCTAAGGACATGACTCTTCACCGGAAAACTCTTCACATTTCTATTTTCTATTTTCTATTTTTATCTCATTAAAATTTAACCCAACAATAGAATCCTCCTTGTGTTACAAATTTGTGTATAAGTCTATTTATCTAGAGATGAGAAATTCTTAAATAGTAAAAGAAATTCTTATGTAGTTGTAACAATCTAAACAACAATTGCCAAAATAGAACGGAAAATAGAGACAATTTGTATTAAATTTAGCAAATCAACACTATCAATTACATGAGAACTCCATCACAATATTTATCCTATAACTTCCTAATTACAGAACTGAATTGGAAATACAAAATAAGGAAATAAAGAAAGATAGATTCAGAGGTGTTGGAGAGCCCCTGATCTCTCCCTAAGGTCTAAGTTCTAATTGCCCAAAAGATACTGTAACACCGCGTGTATACTCGGTTTGTTAACATATCATTGTATTAAGCTGCGCTTAATTAAAAATGCAGAATATTTTTTTCTTTTCAATTATGACGTCATTATACTTAGCCAAGTTGATTACTTAATCATTTTCATAAAATATCGCCTGTATGTAAGTTGCAAATAGACATCTAACTAAAATACCTCATAATATAGATAAAGTGAGTATCTATGTCACGGATCCACTACACGTAGTTCGGACAATAATCCTGATACATTATTACAACTCCAACATAAAACAAGACATAATCAAGTCTATGTGGCATGGACAATCCCCATGCTCACCAAATCAACAACATAACCAACAAAGTCTCAACAGAGAAATCTATAAACTGAAGCTAAAAGCATAAGACAGTAAATAGGATCCAGCATCCAATCATAACAGCATATCAGCATAAGCAGCATAAACATGTAACATCTATCAGCTAAGCTCTGGTCTCCTGCCACTAGAGGTCTCAACCCCCGCATTACCTGAACCTGAAATAAGCATTCCCCAAACGTGGGGTGAGATCTCTAAACCAGAAATCTCAGTAAGACATGGGGTCCTCAAGGATCTTCCACCCCAAGCTCACTTACATGTGCAATATAAGTTCTAAAAACAGTAATTCAATATAAGTTCCCAAAACTATGCAGTGAAACAGATATTCATGCCATGTGTGTTTAACTATTCTACTGGCCAGAGAAATGTAGGAATACGTCTATTACCTACATATAGTACAAGGAACACTGCTTGCACCTCACCCATAGCCTCACCATATTGTATGTACCACATACTCAGACTTACCGTATAGGTGGAACACCACATGCATATTAACAAGGCACTAGCATATAAAAACTCAATAGCATTTCCAAAACATCAAAAGCATGTAACACAACATGCATATAACCATACCCCCATGGGACATGGTGGAACCACAACATGGCTAAACCGAGGACACAAAAGCTTACCTTGCAAGCTAACTATCCAAGCCAAGAGTCCGCACAAGCTTAAGACCCACAAACAGCACAATCACAATCTGTTTATATGAGAAATATTATCAATAACGATACTTTAAAGGTTCATTTCATTATGACAACATTTCCTTATTCGATTACTTCTTTTCTAGTTCATAATTATCAAGCACTAAGTCCCTTAATTATAGGTATCACTGTTTCCCAACAGTAACACCAACTTCCTAGGCCATCAAGCCCAAATGGGAATTGTCCCACGCACAAAACTGGTTTCTGGTCATTTTCACAGGTGGTAATTGATCACCAAGGACCTGGTAATCGATTACTGCACATGGTAATCGATTACCACCAGCAAGGTAATCGATTACTGCACATGGTAATTGATTACCAACCAAAAGTAATCGATTACCACGCGGGCAGAACAGTTTTCTGCAGATTTTTTCTACATGCGAAGTCAAAATGTCACCCAAGGTTCGGTTTTGACCCAAAACAGATGTTCATTACCACTTATTAGCCTTAGATTAACAACCCTAAGCTTGAATGATTAAAGTTAACTCATTTCATAACATAAACAAGCCATTTTCAGGAAAATTCAAAGGAAAGTTCAAGGTATACCAATGGAGGTTCAAACTCAGCAAAAGAAGGCTCTTGGAGCTCTCTAACAAGGCTCAAAGATTTTGACTTTGCAAGAGCACGAAAATACACCACAAGGTTGGACCTTTACCTTCAAAGATGGCTCCTTGAAGCCTCCAATGGCATGAACAAAGGCTCACACCAATGGGAACACCAACTCCGCCCACAAAACCCCTCATACAGCAGCCTAAACTCAGAAAATCAAGATCTTTTACTCACACAAGGCTTGTCCTCACAATACTCAACTATTTTGGTGAAGGAACCATGACCAAAGGTGATAACTTTGGTGAAATTTGTGAAGAAGAAGCTATGGAGTGGAAAAGAGAAGGTGGCAGATGAAGGAAACTCAAAAAATCATGTAGCACAAATGTATTTCTGACCTAGGGCATCGTGCCATGAGCTTATATAGGCCTACTTAAGTTAAAATACACAGTATTAGCGAAAATAGCTACGCTTATCATTTTAATCTCAAACTTCATATTTTGAACCTAGCCATTTTTCTAGGATTTGCCATATTTTTATATTAATTTTTCGCAACACTTTTTCGATACGCATTTTAACACTGACAGTATTAGTTCCGACATCTAATCTCATTATTTTGACTTCAAACTGTTTTTACAAGTCCTATATATTATTTTAGAAATATTCATGCACTTATTATAATTTTCCGGGATACTTTATCAGTATGCATTTATACCGACTAGCAGAACCGGTATCTGCACTTTTCATCAGAAAAGCGACTTTAAACATTATTAATCACTTTCTATGTTTATTTAAGCCTCATAATAATTATTAGGGTCAATTATGGAATTATTTCCTAATTTCACATAATTAATTGATTAACTTTCTTAATTAACGGTGCGGGTTCTTACAGATACCCCCTTCTTTCCACGCTACTACCTATTTAATTGAATTCACTAACAATCTTTCCCTCCAATTGATGAGTCAGCCTCAAGGTAAGTAATCCCCTGCACCCTTGCCCACGTAAATTTTTTTGTTGAGCCCCTAATATCAGTTATGGGTTTTAACAATACTCCATCCCCCAAAAGATTCAGCTTGTCCTCAAGGTGATGGTCAGTAAACTAGTGTCCTCCCCCAGGATCCCATTGCTTGAAATTTAAGGGCCAATTGATGCATGAAGCAACATAACCTCCACCAGTTTCCCATTGTGTGAACTGTAAAGGCCTACTTATGCTTGAAGAAATATGAACTTCTGCAGGATCCCATTGCTTGAAATTTAAGGGCCAATTGATGCATGAAGCAACATAACCTCCACCAGTTTCCCATTGTGTGAACTGTAAAGGCCTACTTATGCTTGAAGAAATATGAACTTCTGCAGGATCCCATTTTCCCTCTGCACTAATGACATCTTTGCTTTCCCACCCTTGAAGAATATTCAATGCATTGATCTAATGGTTGAAATCAGAATACAAATAAGCCGTGGACACCCTGTAATAAACATGCTTCACTCTTTCAATATTGGGAAAAATAATCCCAACAAAGAGGTAAACGTTCCAACTGCTCCATTTCAGACCACGCTCTAATGGCATGACCAGGTCGAGCGTGTTCCACAATGAACGAGACACGTCCTCCCTAAAACCCAATAGCCTTTCTGCTAGAAGATAACAGCCTTCTTCTGACAGTTCATCATAATACTCAACACAAAGTCTGTGACGATCAGCCCAACAAAGCAAGTCTTTAGGAAAGACGAAAAACATGAAGCAAGGATGTGTTTGAATAATAACTCGCAGTAATGGAATAGAAGTCACCTTGTTATCATTGCCAGAATTTTCATGATCAATGCTCTTATTGTCCTCATCACAATCGTGCAGTTCACCATTAAATTGATGGATTTCTGCCATAAGGCTATGCTCCCACTCTGTACTTGAGGAAGGAAATATGAACCAAAGCATAGATCTGACTTTCGTGACCCATTTGGATTTTGGAAGCCGAAGTTCCTTTGCAACGTCAGTTTTGATGAAGTTGTGGGATGCCCCACTATCGATTAAAACCACTACCCTTTTACCATTTACTTAACCCCAAACTCTCATCGTTCGACTTAAAGAAATGCCCATTAGACTTTGTGTCGACAGTTGCAAGGTAGCATCTACTTGGACAGCCTCTGCCTCCTTTGTGTTTTCCTGTTGTTCGTCGCCCTCCCAAATGTCATCGTCGTCAACCACTAGAAGATTCAGCTGCTTGGCTTTGCATTTATGACCAAGGCTCCATCGATCTTTGTAACACCCTGTATATATCCGGTAATGTTATCGTACTATCGTATTAAGCAACGCTTAATAAAAAATGCGGAATATCTTTTTCTTTTCAATTATGATGTCATTATCATTACCAACTTGCTTATTAACCAATTAATAAAATATTGCCTGTATGTAATTGCAACAAAACAGCTATCTGAAAATACCTCATAACATATATAATAAAAGTGTGTCTCTAGTCACGGAACTACAACAACGTAGGCCAAACCATCTAACAGTTTATACAACTCCAAAACAAAAGCACTAACATAAAGTGTCATGGACAATCCCCATGCTCACTCAAATAAGGCAACATGCCCAACATCAGTCTCAATAACAACATAAACATAAATAGCGGAAAACATAAACAGCATCCATATCTAGTCATGGCAGCAAACAGCATAATATCATCAACTAAGCTCTGGCCTCCTGCCGCCAGAGGCATCAGTCACCAAACTACCGGAACCTGAAAATAAGCATTCCCCAAACGTGGGGTGAGATCTCTAAACAAGAAATCTCAGTAAGGCAAGGGGTCCTCAAGGATCTTCCACCCCAAGCTCACTTACATGTGCAATATAAGTTTAAAAAAACAGATATCATCATCAGTTCTAAAATAGTGCAATGCAGCAGATAATCATGCCATGTGTGTCAATTCTATTCTACTGGCCAGAGAAATGCAGGATTTACATACGCTAAATACCCATACTAGTGCAAGACGCTACTTGCATTCACCCCGGATCACCATCTCGTATGACGCCACATACTCAGGTTTACCGTCAAGATGAAACAACACATGCATATTAAAAGCCATTACACATAAAGCTCAACAGCATTTCAAATATTCAAAGCATGTAACACAGCATGCATACAACCACACCCTCATGGGACATGGTGGAACCACAACATGGCTAAACCGAGGACACGAAAGCTTACCTTGCAAGCTAACTCCAAAAGCCAAGAGTCCACAGCTCAAAGTCCAAACACAGCAGATTCACAATCTGTTATGGACCAATACTATATCAATAATAATGCAACACAAGCATATAAATTAAAGACAACGCCTTTCCTTACGTTTTACGTCTTAAGGCTCCATACCAAGCCATAAGTCCTTAATCACAACGATTCTGACTTAGTTCATTAATTACAGAAGTTCAACTTCATCAATCTAGGGTCCACAAACCCCCCATTAGCCTACTCTACACACAACACAGCTACTGTTCTACGAAATCCCAGAATATCCGGATATTCTTCGGGACCATATCCGGATATGCAATATCTGGATATCTCACTGGACATATCCGGATATGCAATATCCGGATATCCAGAATCCCATATCCGGATATCTAATATCCGGATACTCAAAACTCATATCCGGATATCACATATCCGGATATTGTTCGGGCACATATC
Source organism: Gastrolobium bilobum (assembly GCF_033153095.1). Taxonomy (NCBI): domain Eukaryota; kingdom Viridiplantae; phylum Streptophyta; class Magnoliopsida; order Fabales; family Fabaceae; genus Gastrolobium; species Gastrolobium bilobum. The sequence goes on along the minus strand of NW_026899584.1, from coordinate 9,825 downwards.
CGGATATTTCACGACAGAATGCAGAAACTGCATTTCGTGAAGATATCCTTCCAAGGTTGGGTTTTTACCGATTTTAAACACCTAAACATGCATTTCTAGGTGTGTTCAACATTACCCAACAACAAGTTATCATCTTTTAGCCATTAGATGCATCAAGGTACCATTTTTAAGCCTTAGAACTCAAGTTAAAGGTTGATACAACATACCAAGGCTCAAAACTCAGAAGTAAAGGCTCTTGGAGCTCCACACTCTGCCTCTCCAAGTCTGACTTGAAGGGTACACGAAAATGCTACCAAAGCTTGGCCCTTTCCACACAAAGGAAGCTCCTTGGAGCTTCACAAGCCAAGAGCAAGACTCTCACCACCTCAACTCAAGAGGACAGCCCCTCCAACACTCACAAACAGCAACCCCAACACAGCCCCAAAGCTACTCTCACCCCACACCAAGTGTTTAGGAGAAGGATTTGTGAAGGAAGTTGCCTCAAAACTCAAGAAATGGAAGAGGAACACAATGGAACAGTAATCAGCAGTTGGCCAGCCCCAAGACTCACGTAGAGAATGTGTTATGGCCTAGGGTTTTGTGCTAACAAGCCTATATATAGCCACTTAACAATTAAACACACAGTATTAACTTTAATTGCTACGCTTAGCATTTTAATCCCAAACTTTGGATTCTGAAACTACACATTTTTCCAAGAATTATCATAATTTTCTTATAATTTTCTGGGCACCTTTCCGGTACGCGCTTTTCCAAGCCAGTACCGGTTTCTAGCACCAGTTCTCATTATTTGGACTTGAAAATCGTTTTACAAGTCCTACATATCATTCTAGTAATTATCATACACTTACATTAATTTTCCGGGATACTTTTTTGGCACGCATTTATACCGACTAGCAGAACGGGTATCTGCACTTTTCTTCCGAAAAGCGACTTTCAGCATTATTACTCACTTACTATAATTATTAAAGCCTCATAATAATTATTAGGGTCAATTATGGAATCATGTCCTATTTTCTCATAATTTATTAATTAAATTCCTTAATTAATGGTGCGGGTTCTTACAATCTTCACAACGAAAACACAAGTCAAGACGAGAATGTTTCTGCAGCACCACCTGAGGCAGGCGACTACTTCCCTCACGTTGGGTATTGCTAGACAAGCTCTCCATGGATCGTTGAATGGGGTTGGTTTGTGCGCTAGGGTTCACGTGAGTCCCAATTGAGTTCTTGGAATTTTCTGATACTGTGTTACTCACTTTACCCACAGACCAATTTTTTTGATCCGAACCTGAATCCCCTATTTGACTTGAATTGCTATTATTAACCCGAAAAACAGATTGGGCTTCACGAACTGTGGGCCCGTTTGTCTGGTTAGGCTCGTTCCCCCTCCAACCTTTAGAAACTAGGGCCCAGTTACTCTTTTCTATCCTTTTAGCTTTCTTCATTGTCACCGGTGAGACCAAAGGATTGTTTCCATCTACTCTCACGATCTCCGTTTGGTTTCTTTTTCCTTGCCGGATGTCACCGACCTTTGTGTCAATAAGGTGCATCTCCTCTTTCACAATATCTCTCTTCTCATTTCCTTCTGCATGTGTTCATCGCCATTGTCTTTGTCCAAGGATGTGTTGCAGAGACTTCTTTTTCTTTTCATAAAGGTTTGAGTCCGGTGGTTCCGGTGGAGGTGGTGATTTGACAACCACCACCGGTGGATGTGGTGCAACCGGAACTTGTGATTTCTGAACCGTACTTTGTTGGTCTTTATTCCTTTTTCGATTCTTTTCCGCTGTCAGATCTTGCAGCAATCTAATTACTTCAGCTAAACTTGCCTCCACACTTTAGAGTCCCTCCTTTGTTCTTCCTATCCTCTCCTCCATTGCTTCCATTCGATGATCCATAGTTCTAGCCAAACACATTCAACGCTCCCAGGAAAAAAGAGCTCTGATACTAATTGTAACGATCTAAACAGCAATTGCCAAAATAGAACAGAAAATAGAGACAATTTGTTTTAAATTCAGCAAATCAACAGTATCAATTACATGAGAACTCCATGACAATGGCTCTGTTTGATTTCTGTTTTGCAAAACAGTTTTTTAGTTTTCAGAATAAAAAAACTAAAAACTCGTTTGATAAGACCTGTTTTGTAAAAAATGTTTTGAAAACTATAACTGTTTTTTTGTTTTTAAAATCAAATTTAGAGAACATGTCTGAGTTGTTTTTGTTTTCTGTTTTGGTTTTTAACTTTCAAAAAGAAAAAAATATAGAAAACAACTGTTTCCATAACTATTTTACAAAACAATTTTAAGAACAAAAAAACCAGAACACAATCAAACAGGCCCAATATTTCTCCTATAACTTCCTAATTACAGAACTGAATTGGAAATACAAAATAAGGAAATAAAGAAAGATAGATTCAGAGGCGTTGGAGAGCCCTTGATCTCTCCCAAAGGTCCAAATTCTAATTGCCCAAAAGATACCCCCTTCTTTCCACGCTGCTACCTATTTAATTGAATTCACTAACAAGCTTTCCCTCCAATTGATGAGTTAGCCTCAAGGTAAGTAATCCCATGTACCCTTGCCTACGTAAATTTTTTTGTTGAGCCCCTAATATCAGTTATGGGTTGTAACAGTAGTCATATTGCACATATTATTGGGCCAATGATAATCGGTCCAATAGATTTGTTAGTTATGGTAATTGCCATTAGAAAAATTGCTTTAAACTACTTCTAAACTTGCTATTTCTAATTCCTTAGTTTCCTTTCAAATGATAAGCCTGAAGATGCATTGGCATGTAAGATGCAAAGATTCTCATGCTTATTATGATATCTTAGATATTTAGGTATATTTCAAGTCTGTGTTTCGATTGCCCTCTCTTTATTATTTTTCCTTAATTAGATACATCAATGGACTATGAAAGGTTAATGTCTTATCTGTAGGAAATCTTAGATTTATGCGGAAGCGGTTTAGGACCTAGTACATTGGTATGCTTACCGAATCATCCTTGTTTCACAATTACCTCTCGGTGCGCAGGTCTCATGTAGAATCTTCCCTTGTAGGATTCCTCTTCACGAACAGTTCACCTCAGCGCCGCAGCACGAACAACCTCCTTGAAGCTGGACTGTGGCAGATCTTCCAAACTATCTCTCGAGGAGGAAGGGGAAGTGTGTGGGCACTGATTAGATTCAGAGCTTGCCTCTTTCTCACAAAAAAGACCTTGAAGGCTAATGACTTAAGAGGTACTATTTATATGGGTTCCAAGAAACCCTAGCTCATTGGGCTCTAGGTTCCTTGGGCTCTTCTCATACTAATAACCCATTTGGGCTTTAGTAAAAGAGCAAACCCAACAATCTCCCACTTGCTCTTTTGGATACAAACTTGAGTCGTAAAACCCAAGATCATGTAACCCATAAGTCATCATCTATCCGAAAAATACTCCATCCCTTGTCTCAAGCTAGCTTGGGGATCTACCATCTGTTATTAATCAAGGCTCCTGATAATCAACGAATGATTATCTAATTCGGTGCTACTCCACTAAAAGCCCGAACTTGAACTCCAAGATTAACAACACTTATAACATGAATATGCATCGCCCCTTTGTAGAATGTCTATAATTGATTGACAAGTTTTCTGTAACTCAATCAATTATTTATTCCCTTGACTATGATAGTTTCTCTGATGGATTACATGCAATGGCCAGTGTCTTTAATATCCAAGTACCGAAACATATCAAGGGGACATATCCTACAAATTCCATGTTGTTTATCTCATAAATACCGATAATCAAATAATCTCACTCCCAAAATACCGAGTTATTGGCCGTCAATAGATCGAACCCCACCCGTTGGTAAATCAAAGAATGAAAACTATTTGATTACCTATTTATAATAAACTCAGGATTAAGAGCAATCACATAACTATAGTTAACTGGAGATTTGATACCTTATGACAGAAAAACAACCTTAATCAAATCTCTCCTTGATCCTTTCAATGTGAATGTTAATTCACACCAATATTTTACAATGATTCGGACAAAATCATTTCATAAAATATTGCAGCCTGAATAAAGTGCCCAACTTTATTTAACGGCTGTGACTCCATTCATCAATTGTGAGATCCTATGATCATGTCCTCCACGAACGTATCCATATGATCATATACTCCACAATTTGATCCGGACCTTTATGTTTGTAAATAGTGCGCAAAATAAATAAATAAAACCTTATTTATGAAATTCAGAAAATTATTTTATTGTTTCATCGTCTTACTCCAAGAGCACAATGAAACCAATAACTCCCACTTGCTTAATGCAAGTCTGGGATCCTCCTAAGACCCAAAGAAGTAATATGCCTCTCGAACACAAGTTCAGGCAAACTCTTAGTAACTGGGTCTGCAAGATCCACCTCTAATGCTATCTGAGTTTAGTGAAAAACTCATAGCTCGAGGTTGATTTTCTTGAGTCAATATCGACTTGAAATAACTGAATATTTGAAAACTCAGCTTTTCAAGACTCCCACTAGAATATACCAGCATATAATCTCTCGTTCTCCAAAGATACTTGAGTACATGCTTAACAATAATCTAGTATTCCTCTAGGTTCAAAATGATACTATCTCACTACTCCCACTGCGTGACAGATGTCTGGTTTAACGCCCAACATGATATGCGTGAGTCTACCTTTGCCAAAGCATAAGATATCTTGCTCATGCATTCATCCTTCTTAGAAGTCTTTGGTCACTCCTTAGGAAGATGAATTCCACATCTGAGAATTATAATTCTTTTCTTAGAATTCTCATGTTGAATTTTGGGTTTTGTCAATGTAAGTAGCCTGAGGTGATGCCAACAACTTATTCTTCCGGTCTCATAAGAGTTTTATACCAAGAATATAATTGGCTTCCCCAGTGCTTTCATACCAAAACACTAACTTAGCCAACTCTTTATGCTTGATATTACCTCCACATTGTTTCTAATAAGGAGCATATCATCTACATAAAGTACTAGAAAAACTACTGTCTTCCGTTGGATCCTTTACATACAAATACACATCATTCATCAAGGTTCTCTCAAAATCAAAACTTTGATAACCTGATCAAAACTGATGTTCCAAGACCTGGATGCTTGTTTAAGTCTATGAAATAGACTTTCACAACTTGCATACCATGTGTTTCTACCAATTTGCTATAAACCCTTTTGGTTGTTGTATGTAGATATCCTGACATCCAACTCCCAAAATGAAATCTCATAATTGAGACTTATAGCAACTAAGAGAATCTGGATAGACTCAAGCATGGCGTCTGGCAAAAATTGCCTTCAAGCTAGCTTTGAAGGTTTTCACCTTTCTGTCCATCCTCTCTTTGCCTTTTATGTTCACATGCACCTTGTGGGTTTTACCCCTCTTGGTGTCTTTACTAGGACCAAACAGAGTTGAAATACAAGTATTTCATCTCATTGTTCATAGCTTGAGCAACACTTGATCAACAACATCTTCTAGTGCATTATCGTAACTAGTAGGATCAATATCACTCAACAAGAAACAACTTGAGAGTTAACAAGGTTCTCTCCCACTACGAATGTATTGCACTAGACCTTGTGTATTTATAGGTAAAACAAAGAGTGGGTCAAATGATGGATCTTCAATTTCTTGAGGATCCGCTTATCCTTGATATTGTTCATTTACATGTGATACTAATATTTCTACTAGTTTCACTTATATATTATCATGTTGAATTTCCAATCATGGTTCTCTTGTTTGTTCACTTAGAGATATATCTATCCCCTCTTGAACAATCAAGGGAACAGTGGATGAAGCTTCTAGAGATTCTGGAAATTCTTGATTTGAGATAAATCTCATCAAGAATAACCTAACTTAAGAGCTTATAATTTCTTATCTAGTCATCCTTTAAGAAAATCATGTGAGTGCTCACTTAGATTATCTTGTCCTTAAGACTAAATAAGAAATCATCTCTAGTTCTCTTAGGGTAGCCAAAACATATGCACTCTTCCATACAAGATTCCATCTCATTTGACTGCTGTTGTAGGACGTGCCATAGCACCCTAAATCCGAATATGGTTTGATCTGGGCTTACACCCTTTCCATAATTCTTTAGGTGTCTTTACAACAAATTTTGACGGAATCAAGTTAAGAAGGTACATTTCCTTCTCTTATGCATCTCCCTTGAACAACATTGACAAAGATGAATAACTGAACATGATCTTCACCAAGTCTAGAAATGTTTGATTTTCACATACTGCAACTTCATTCAACTAACGCATTCTTAGAGTTGACAGTTACAAAAACTATCCCCTCTTAAATCAGGTAAGACCTGAACTCACCAGACAGGTAGCCAACACTTTATTCAGACCAAAGTGTTTTTGATTTGAACACCTACATGCTTTTCTGCCTCAGACTAAACCTCTTGGAATTTCCAAAAGCTTTAGACTTATGGCGCACTTGGTTCATCTGTCCAAATCCAGAGTAAACATTCATATAATGAAGTACTCATCACCTCTTCTGGTCTGAACGCTAATTGGTCCACATACATTAGTATGTACCAGTTCCAGTTGAATAGTTGCGCAAACCATTTTGGCCCTTGTAAGATTGCTTGGCCACTTTACCTTCCAAATAGGACTAACATGTAGCTGTTAGTTAAAAGATTCTTGAACTTTCAGTCTCTCTTTTAACTAAAACATATTTTCTACTTGAGATAATGTGACTCAATCACAAAAGCCAAAGTTATGTTTCATTTGAAACTTTTATTTCTATGGTGAAAGTTCTTGTTCATCATCCTTTCCATTCAACATAACAAATTTAAAAAGGGTATAGGACATAGGTAATAAAGACTATTTAAACAATGTACCAAAACAAGACGAAGATGAACTTCGAAATGTAACTGAGGAATCAATTGCATTGTCAAACCATGTTTTAACCAAAACAACTAACAAAAATTGAATTCCTCTTGAAATCTGGAACAAATAAACAGTCACCCAAAACCATAGTCTTATTAATAACTTGTCCTACTGCAAATGCAGACACAAGTTCCCAATTTCAAGCTTAAAATATCTATGTCCATTGCTGACATGTATGCCATGTTTGAACTACTACAAAGAGTAACAAACATAATCAGTGATTCCTGAATCAATGATTCATTCACTGATCAGGCCTTAATATACCCATGTCTGGTTCTTTTCATCACCTCTGGGCAATTTTTCTTTCAGTGTCCCTTCAGTATGCACTTGAAGAACTTGCCTTGCGGCTTCTTCATAGCAACTGGTTTGACAACTGATAACCAAGTTATTTTGTTCTTGTTACCACCCTTGGGTTTCCCTTTGGATTTAACAAGACTCTTAGCAAAGCCTGCACCGACTGCATTCTGTCTAGCAGAACTGCTAGACGCAGCAAATATGTCATTAAGAGTCTGAAGCATTTCTACTCCACTCTTAATCATGTAGACTTGCTTCTGCAAGTATTTGGAAAGACTGACAAGAACATAGCAGCGAACTACTATATCTGCCCTTTCCCAATCTGAGAAATGCATCTTAGTTTCCTAAGACGCATCCTCTGCAGGTTGCTATGGCCCTCGCATTGTCAGAACAAATTTTAGCTTCCATGTTTTAGAACAATATCAAAGATTTGCTTTTCACTTATTCATAGTTGGTACCATCTAGAGGTTTTCGACTCAAAATCATTTCTAAGATATTTTCTGAAAAATATATAAAGCACACAATTACAAACAAATAATGCAATAAACAAACGAAGTGCGAGTAGATTCTCATAACTACTCTTGTTTATTGTTAACAATCATTCAGTTTATCTTTACAAGGCTTACGATGGGCAAGTCACTTGTAAAAACCAAAATTGTTATTTGGGCCTTCAGTGCCATTGCCAGAGCCTCGATGGAAGGGTTAACAATTTTACTAAAGTTGAATGTAATTAACCATTGTTTAATTTCAAAATTATCCTTAGTGTCTAAGCATTGCCGACGATGGGCCGTACAATACTTTACTAAATTTTTGAAATTATTAAGATTTAATCTAGTGAAATCTGATTATCCTTATCCGATGGGGCTTCAGCGATAACCATTTCACTAATAAACCCACAAATGGAGCCCGCAGGTTTTAAAATTAATTAATTTTTAAAACCTTCACCCATTCAACATTTTTGTTTGAGAATTTTCATAAGCCCAGTTGAATTCATTGTTTAATTTCAAAATTATCTTTAATAACTTAGTATTATCGACGATGGGCCGTACAATACTTTATTAAAATTTTGAAATTATTAAGGCCCAATAAAATCCAATCATGCTAATCCGTTGGGGATTCACATGATTATTTTATTGATAGGCCCACAATGCGCCTGGAGGTTAAATTAATTTCTTAATTTAAATCTCCTCCCATAATTATTTAAGTCCAATCTAATAAAATCCAATCATGCTTATTCGATGGGACTTCACATGATTATTTTATTAATGATCCTTATAATGCGCTTGAAGGTTAAATTAATTTCTTAATTTAAATCTCCTTCCATTCAACATAAGCAATATTTTCCAATTTCCAAGAATTATTTAATTGAGAGTATCCTTTGTTCGATTTCAAAAACTATATAAGTAAGAGCGTCGATAAACGTGCACTAATCTTAACATAATTTTGAAAACATTAAGGTCCTAAAATCCGGTCACTTTACGTCAGCGTGTGCTCCAAACAATCATGATACATGAATGTTGTATGCAGCGTGTGTTATTCCATGACCATTTCAGAAAACCCACAAATTACTCGCAAAATAAAAGAACTCTCTTAGAAAATTTTCTCTAATTATTTTTCTAGATTTAAATCATCCAAATAGCTGACTTAATTATTAATCTAGATTGCAACAATCATAATAATTATCATTTATGAGGATAATTTGAAATCAAAATAATTTCCATAACGATTATTTGTCTTGATGTTAATTATCCAAAATTAATTAATTCAATTATTAATCTAGATTTTTAATAAAAATCATAATAATTATTAATTAATTTCTTAGGATGATTTAAAATCAAAATAATCCCATAATAACTATCATACTAGTCGCTGAAGACATAATAGCTATTATGCTCATGCAATCATACAAGTTATGCAACAATATGGCACCACCTATTCTATATGGCATGTTATCACAATAAAGCATGTTATCAATCATATAATTTATACCAATCAATAAAAGCATTAAATCATAAATCATAATTACTTTAATCCATGACCTTCCTATTTTAAAGAAAATAAAATAAAATAAAATTAAATAATACAACTTTGGAATTCGACTTTCGCCTAGCCCATAGTATCTGTCTCAAGCCCCTTTAGGCATTATTTTCTGGAGAGTGGCGGCCACTCTCAGCCCCTTGTGGAGGCGCGTGGTGGAGCGTGGAGTCTTCGATGGCGGTGATCCACCCACCGTTGCGTTCGTCTTTCCGTCCTCTTTCCAACCATATATAGATCTCCTGATTCCGAGATCGGGAAGACCTCGAAAAGTCTTCGACAATACTGACTACGCATCTTACTCGCGGTTTCTCGATCTTGAACTTTTACAAAATATTCAAAATTACACAGAAATTTCGAAAATAAATAAAAACAGCAAGGAGGAAACCTAATCATATGGGATTAGCCTCCTTGTTACAAATCGAGAAATACACGAGAGACCCTAACCATGGATTAAATCATTTTTACCGATTCTTAAAATTTAAACTTTTATGAAAATGAATTATAAATCACATGCTAGATTCGTCCATAATCCTTAAAGTGCCAACGTTCAAGAGCAAAACTAATTTACATCGATAGTTGAAGCTAGATTCACGTA